>NC_051396.1:15273021-15275521 GCF_015228065.2 Penaeus monodon | reverse complement strand
TGTGCGTGTGCGTGTGTGTGTGCGTGTGTGTGTGTGTGTGTGTGTGTGTGTGTGTGTGTGTGTGTGTGTGTGTGTGCGTATAACATATAGATAGATAGACTGATAGTTCAAGTGACAATTTACATTCAGCTGAACTAAAATCATGAATTTGGAGTTCAACAGAGAAATGTAGGTAGATCAAACGAGGAATGGGAGCCACTGAACTGATTCTCATTATTTTGCTTATATATGCTTGAAAGCTCTAGCGTTCCACTGAATAATTCTCGGACTCGCGATTGGTCCGATGTATCGTGAGTGATAATCACTCAATATTGTTTATAATCTGGCTGGATTCATGATTGATTTTTCATTTTTCTTGGTCGATAAATTGGATATATTTTCTATATTCAAGATTTCTCTACTTATTACCAATGTCGTGACCATTTGGGTCTTGGGTTGTTAGATATCGCCTGTTTACGTTTTTTTTTTTTTTTTTTTTTTTTTTACAACGTATTGGAGTGTACATACAAAGCTAAATGCCTATACATATGTACATTTTGATTTATGCTAATACACTCTTTAACATGTATAGCGTTCACACATACATAAATAGTTAAAACCTATACTACAGAGATATATTTAAATCATTTTCTTTTAAATTTCGTGTACTAGACCCTCATTGCTATCCCTAATATCAATTTGATAAGGATATTTGATTATTTTACCCCCCCCCCTTCCCTCCACATCAGCAATAAAAGGAAACAAAAAGAAAACAAAATTTGATTATCTCGAAACAGAAGCCAAGAATAGAAAAACAAAAATCTAAAACGACAAACTCAAGACTCTCAGAATACGAAAATAGAGGAAAGAAATACTGAATGATCCGAAGAATTTTAAATTATCTCGCAGAGGAGAGGAGAAGAGAAGGAGAGAGAGAGAGAGAGAGTGGGAGAGAATATAAAAGGAGAAGAAAAAAAAAGAAGGTCGCGCAACTGAATCTTTATTTTACAATTACAGTCATCGTAAATCGAGCCTCTTTACCCAGCCGGATCCGGTCTACGTCAGGCGGGAATATAATAAGTCCGGCCATCGATATATGAGGCGTTGATGCCGCTCCTCGCCGCCGTGCCTCCGAGGGCATGGCGGGCGAAATCGATGGAGGAAGACATGTAGAAGGAACACACGGAAGGAGAGAGGGAGAGGGAAATAGGGAGGAAAATGAAGGAACACATGGAAGGAGAGAGGGAGAGGGAAGTAGGGAGGAAAATGAGAGAGAGGGAGGGAGGGAGACAGAGAGAGTGAGAGGAAAGGGAGGGAGACAGAGAGAGTGTGAGGGAGGGAGACAGAGTGAGTGTGAGGGAGGGAGGGAGGGAGAGAATGAAACAGGGAGTGGGAGAGGGAGAGAAAGAGAGGGAGGGAAGGAGAAAGAAAAAAGGAGAGAAAGCACGAAGAATCCCCCCTAACAAGGGGGTTATTGGATGTAAACAGGAGGAGGGTAATTACTGGATTGGAAATGATATACAAAAGAAAATAAGAGAATCGATGGAACGTGACAGGTCGAAGGAACACACAGAAGAAGAGAGAGAGAAGAAGCACGCACGGTAAAATGAATAATGAAAGAACCAATAGACGAAACCAACACAGAAGGGGAGTTGATGTAGGAAGCAAAGGGAAAATCATTCACGTCATAAGAAATTAATGGTAATCATAGAAGTAAAAGAAAAAAAAGGAAATTATTCCAATATTCACCAACACAAAGATGAGAGAGAGAGAGAGAGAGAGAGAGAGAGAGAGAGAGAGAGAGAGAGGGAGGGAGGGAGGGAGGGAGAGAGAGAGAAGAGAGAGAGAGAGAGAGAGAGAGAGAGAGAGAGAGAGAGAGAGAGAGAGAGAGAGAGAGAGAGAGAGAGAATTGAAATGCAGCAAGTTCTTCTTGGCGCTGAAGGATGAAAAAGCCGCGGTCCGTTTTGGGGAAAAAAATGGAAGTTTAAATTACACACGTCACTGACTGGTCCTTCTTACCGTGTGATATAGTTGGTGGAAGAAGAAAAAAAAGAAAAAAGAAAAGGAAGTTGCTTCCTTCAGGGATTTCTATGCAATCAGTATATATAGGCCTGAACAGAGAAAGCATTTCCTTATCACACTCTCTGTCAGAACAAATAAACCATGTGTATTTAAACTTAAAGCTTAAAGTTTCTCATTATACATTAATGTGAGGAATTGTGCTTGCTCGGTGATTCCTCAGCTCAGAGCGTGTTTGTCTTGGCAAGTTAAGTTTAGGCTTAGAAATACAGGGATTATATATATTGACTTTATTACTGATTACCAGGCACTGTTTACCATTTTTTTTTTCTAAAGTGATGTGAAGTGAGTAAATACCCTTCATCACATATTCATTTTCATTTCGTGTACGAGATAAACGCGAGGAAGTACGAAAACTACCCTCACCTCAAAAGTCGTACGCCATAAAACCATATTGTACTTTTTCTAAGTACACACCAAGTATACAGAATGCTGCAATACA
>NC_051396.1:15255521-15265521 GCF_015228065.2 Penaeus monodon | reverse complement strand
GAAAACATAGTTTCCAAACACTCGTCTGGCAGAAGGAAAATCGTTTGGAGTACCCTGAAAGGAGGAATGGATGAGTGATGATGGAGCACAACTTTCGCAAAGCAACAAAGTCCTCCATAAATATCAGAAGAGTTATTAAATTCTCCTGTGGCGTCAACAACAATGAAAGTGACGAAGAATGATCAATAGCCGAGACACACAAAAAAAAAAAAAAAAAAAAAAAAAAGCCGAGTCAAGAAATGGGATTTAACGACGCTGACAGATCACCGACTGACACTCGAATCATTTGATGGAACTACGAGGCCGTGAAAAAAAACTATTAGCAGGCAACACATATTTCAAATCTCTGGCAGTGCACAAAATCCATATATATATATATATGCATGTTCAAAGAGAGAAAGAAAAGTAATGAAGGATGGAAAGAAAAACCCGCAAAGCATGGCTCCCACTTTTGTTACCTCTTAACGAAAAGAAATTTTCTGCCCATTACAGATGCATTTCCCGCGAGCTTGCAATGGGGAAGAATTTTTGATTTCATGCTGGAGAGAGGCACTGATCCAGATCACAATCTGTCAGTAACTTTTCGTGTAATTCTGCTAATAAACCAATTAATGAAAGCAAGTAAAACTAGTAATTCCTTGACAGTCATAGTAAAAGGGAGATGGCAGAAGGATCGACATAATGAAGAGAAAGCGGTAAAACATGAGTACATCTACCAAAAAAGACATAAAAGGCCAAAAGGGGCTCAGAAGTGAAAATAAAATGAACAAGTAACATTAGTGCCCCATGACATACTTTCCACAAACACAAAACTATTAAACAATGCCAACGTGTGAACCGCCAGTTTTGACTCTTATTTCCAAAACACGTTTACTCCCCTCTCGTATCTGTAACGCATGCAAGAGTTCAAATCGGCAGTTCACATTTTGGAACACTGAGTGGTGAGCTTCGAATTGAAGGGGAGAGTACACAGTGAAAAAATTAAGAAAAAATATTAACAGATATGGCAATTCAGTAAATAGCATAAGAGTTTAAACAAAATTGCCGATGAAATAAAGGAAGTGCAGTGCGTGTGTGCTTGCCTATCACAGTGAGCTTAATTGAAAGTTGGGTAAACAGTTAAAATAAAAACAATAATGTATAGTAACGGGATAAAAATTCAGTATTGCTCTTCATCCAGAGTGAATCAGTGCATCCATCTGACTTTCGGGATGGTGCTAGAAGCCGAAGTTAGGAAAGTGGAGTGTGAAATGATCTGGCAGAATTATGTCGGCGAAGAGTCGGGCAGACGATCACATATGTTGCCTGGTAAATATTCTGTGGGACACCCGATGTCCGGTCACCACGATTTTTGCCCGACTCCCACGGTGGGACATTTCTTGGCTATGACCCTTTAACTAAACATGTGATATTAATATTTCACAATACTTAGTAAAATACATCACACACACACACACACACGTGTGTGTGTGTGTGTGTGTGTGTGTGTGTGTGTGTGTGTGTGTGTGTGTGTGTGTGTGTGTGTGTGTGTGTGTGTGTGTGTGTGTGACTATAAAAAGAGAGAAAGTTTAATTTCTTCCTTCTCTATTCCCTTGCCACCGCCGCCCCCCATATCTATCATGAACGCCCCGAGGTGCTGTGCATAAATCTTTCATAAGGCAGACAACTAGAAGGCTGCGCGCTTGATTACGCAGATCCCCTCCTGGCTAAATAACTTTTGTTCTACATCTTCATATTTGCATTCTGAGCCGCTTCGCTCCTCCCACGCTAGTTTCTGTCTTCTTCTTCTCTATTCTCGAGGGAAGCCTACCAGACGGACCTCATCGAACTCTCAGTCTTGAATGCCATTCCTTTTATAGGATGGTTTTAATTTCATACTTTAAAGAGATTAATTATGCATCATGTATCATATATCAGATTATCTGTCAGTCTGTACTGTACTGAACTAAAGTGTCTGTCTGTCTGTCTGTCTGTCTGTCTGTCTCTGTGTATCTGTCTTGTTTAATCATATATTGATTTTACGTCACGAGTAGATACGTAAATGAATAAAAGAAACTTAAAGGTTCTGTGGCATCAGATGGACAGAGTGCTGTTTTTCCAACGTCGAAACCTACAGTACTTTTATCATGGACAGAAGCAAACAAGGTTTCACTCAACGTCACTTCAGCTCGAGTCGCGTTTTTCACGAGACTAACGTCCAACTCTCTCTCTCTCCTCTCTCTCTCTCTATTTCTCTTTTCTCTCTCTCTCTCTCTCTCTCTCTCTCTCTCTCTCTCTCTCTCTCTCTCTCTCTCTCTCTCTCTCTCTCTCTCTCTGATATATATGTGTGTGTGTGTGTGTGTGTGTGTGTGTGTGTGTGTGTGTGTGTGTGTGTGTGTGTGTGTGTGTGTGTGTGTGTACATGCGGAACGGAGGATCCGGAAAGATAGTTGGAAGAAGAGAAAGATTGATATATATTATGTATTTATATATATATTATATAATATATATGTGTGTGTGTGTGTGTGTGTGTGTTGTGTGTGTGTGTGTGTGTGTGTATAAAAAAAAAAATATATATATATATATAAAAAATCTATATATATATAAATATATATATATATAGTATGATTTTATATTTTATTTAATAAATATATATAATATCATACATATATATATATATATATATATATATATATATATATATATATACATATATATATATATATATATATATATATATATATATATATATATATTATACTATATTATATTCAGTCTTTCTTTCCAACCAGTCCTGTGCCCTCGGGGTTCCTCCGTCTCCTCATTCCTCGCCTCCTTCCCGACCCGGAGCTAAGATACGGATCCCCTAAAGAGTTGCATTATAGTCCGACGTCTCAAAAGACTTGTTTCTCCATGTCAGGCTGCCCTTATCGTCCTGCAAGTGGCCAGGGCATCGCATTTTCATTTTCTGACAAGAAATTCCCTCTCTCGGGCTATGAGGTCAGTTCGCAAGTTGCGACTTTCGATGATCATCTCGACATGACGGCAGCCAGCTAGATTAGTCCTGAGGAAAAGGCACTCAAAAAACAGGCGAAGAATATGGGAGTGTGTATGTGTGTTGTATGTATGTATGTATGTCAGTATGTATGTTTGTGTGTATGTATGTGTGTGTGTGTGTGTGTGTGTGTGTGTACACACACACACACACACACACACACACACACACACACACACACACACACATATATATATACACACACGAACACCACATACACACACACACACACACACACACACACACACACACACACACACACACACACACACACACACACACACACACACACACACACACACACACACACATACACACACACACACACACACACACACACACACATATATATAACACACACGAACACGCACATACACACACACACACACACACACACACACAAACACACACATACACACACACACACACACACACACACACACACACACACACACACACACACACACACACACACACACATACACACACACACACACACACACATACACACACACACACACATATATATACACACACGCCACACACACACACACACACACACACACACACACACACACACACACACACACACACACACACACACACACACACACACACACACACACACACAAACACACACACACACACACACATATATATAACACACACGCACACGCACATACCACACACACACACACACACACACACACACACACACACACACATACACACACACACACACACACACACACACACAAACACACACAATGCTGCCAAATCTGGACAGAACATGCACTAAAATATCAAAGGCCAAAAGCCACTGTGCTTAAGCAAGGAAATCATAAATCTTCCATTGACACTCTAAGGAAAGATAAAGATACCTCAAACACGGCCAGCTTGTCATCTCTCGGATTGTAAAGTCAAAGGATTTTCTATTTTCTCAATTATTTCCTTTTTCTTTCGTTCAGAATAAAGGAAATGGTTATATTGTAGAAGATACTGGCAACACGGCAAAATTACTCGTGTGTCGTAGAAAGACATATTTGATATAAAAAGGTTAAAATGCTGTTTCTTCCGGCAAAGTTGTCGAGTCGAATAGGCCAATCATAAAAATTGATAAATAACAGATAAGTGACGAAAAAAAATGTTAACTGCGGAAAACTTACAAAGATTTAGCTGTGAACTGCCTAAGTTTCATACGACTACGAGCAACCTCACTTCGAAGTCAGATGAAGGATTCATCTTCACAATGTTCACAAAAGATAAATTCGGCACTTCGGCACTGGCCTCACATCCCGTGGCTACATCGAGGCTGCTTAGCACAACCCTCCTAACGAAATGCGACAAAGGGTTGCATTTTAAAAAGTCAAGGAGCAAGGTACTTCGGAAGACTAGCTTAGTTGCAGTTATTTTCCGTTCTTGGCGAGCCTCGCGGATAAAGTACAGCGAGCTTTAAGCCTACCCGTCCTTTTAGCACGAGTTCCGCGTATGTTATACCGTGTGGAGGAACAATCCTAGGATTAACCCAGTCTCGAGGGGAAGCTGGCGCAGTACACTGATGCCTAAGATCATAGACCTAAACTAAAGAGACACACGAGTGTTCAAAAACCCATTTTACAGATTAACCTAAATCTTTTTCCCTTTGCTTTGAATAGCCACCTTAGCATTGCTTAGTTCACTTCCGTATAATGAAAGAAGTAGCAAGCCGTGCAGATAATGTCGGTAAAATTTTCCTGATCATAAATGTAAAATCAAGATCGCCGACATGCAGGAATACTGAATTAGCCTTACGTGTTACTGATAAATAGAAGGTATCGCATTTTTCCAGTTTAAAGCAGCTTACGATCAAGTTCTGAACTAAGCTCCTAAATCACGGACAAGGCAGTGCATATGCAGTATTTCGTGGAGCTTCGGAAGTTTAAAGCTAACATTTGAGACTGGATTTTACTGGATAATCTTCCTTTTAGTTTGCTTAAATGCCAAGACTCTTCAGGTAAGCTAGTTATGAACATACTGGGAACAGGAGAACTGAGATATATATAAGAAAAGGGAGAACACGAAAACGATGAAGAAGAAAGAGAAGAATTGCACGTGGAAGAAGACCATCCGAATACAACCTTTTAAAGAGATACTTAGCCTATCCAAGCATTCGTTTTCCAAATCACCTGAGCCTTATTTAACCATTATCTGTCGCTTCAGAAGTCCATTTTTTACCCTTAAGTTCGCAAACATATAATTCCAGGCATAATTCAGAACGTCCATTCGACACACGGTAGGCACATTAAGCTAAGTTGACCACGTAGATTTCGGATTAGCTTGGTAATTGCATCAAGTCCAGTCGACATACGAACAGGCAACAATTTATATTACCAGATGTGGGTCTTTAGTGGTCATGGAATATTAGAAGAGCCATAGTAATATCGGTTAAATTAACGCCATAATTACGTTACATAATAATTACATCAAACTTTGATTAAAAGTATATCGTGCCATATTGTATAGTATAATGTAACTTAAAGAAAAAAAAATCCTGATCATACACTGAAAACAGCGATCTCCAAGTCGTTTCCAGAAATAATGTTTCCGTCCTATTGTGAATATTGCTTAGTATTTCTTTAAAGTTCCTCTCGGTATCTCATAATCCAGGTCCTTTATGGCACCAGCAGCTTTAGTGCTAATTAGAGCAAGAGATGCTCGTCGTTGCTGTACTTTTAGCGGTGATATGCTACATTACCGTGTCATATTAGCTCCCGATCAAGGTTTTCCCTCTTGACAATTTCCTCCGTCTCTCCACTCTTTGTCTCTTTCGATCAACGGAAAAAATGAATTATGCATTTGTGAAGAGAAATGAATTTTGTCCTTTGCTCCCTGCGTACCTGACTGATTCTCTCACTTGCGTATCGTGATTATGAATTTATGGCGGGAAGATGAATTTGTTTGTGCTTAATTTTATCTATTTTTTTTCTTTCTTTCTTTCTCCAGAGGCGAGAAACGAATTTATACACTGCCTTTTTTATAAGTGGTTAATATATTATCTAATCAATATCACATATATTTTAAAACAAATGTGTATGTGAAGAGAAACGAATTTGTACTTCGCTTCGTTTCATACTTGGTGAATTTTCGATTCTTTGTCTCCTAAATCACATGTTGCAGTGAAAAACAGAAACGAAATAGTTGTCCACTGTTTCCCTTCACACTTGCTTACCCTTTCTTATCACTCTCTTTTCCTTTATGCGTGAATTATATAAATTAAAGATACACCGTTTATGAGATAAGCAGTTTTATCCGCTGCCTTTCATCTTTCGTAATCACTTCCTCTACAGCCCAGTGCCTCTTGGTTAGTTAAAAAAAAAATATGCCAGCCCTTCATATTTGTGCATCGAAAAATAATTATATTAGCACCCTAACGTTCTGTGAAACAGCTAATTTGCCTTTCATAACTGATAAACATTTCACTTTGTTTTTCGCTCGTGTATTGAATAAGACAATATAAAAGGTTTGAATTAAGTAGTTATGTGGATATAAAAATGCAGTCTGATTCTTCATTTGGTTAATTTTTTTGTGCACTAAGAATAATAATGTGTTGAAATCCTCCTGTGATGTTCAGAAGCAAATCTGTCCTCCGCCGCCTTTCATCCCCAAATTTTCTTTCCCTCGTGCATCGGAAAATGTGTTAAATTTGTGCCGTTAAGTGGATAAACAAATTTGTCCTCCGCTGCCTTTTATATCTGGTAAACCTCCCTCTCCGGCCTTTCGCTTCTCGTGCGCAGGCAAATGTGTTTAAATATGATTAAAAATGTCTTCCGAACGCGCTCATATTAGGTGCCAGATACGCAGAATTTTGTGGAGAAATGGGTACCTTTCATACAGCGTCCCTGGTGCACCGATGAGAAGAGTAATATAGAAGCGGTTTGTGGGGCGAAAATGGGTTACACGTGCAGTTATTGATACATGTAATCATGATAGTATTCATGAGGATGATTATAACAATAATAATGTTAAGATGAGATGATTATAATTATAATAATGATTATAACCATTGTGATTATAATCAAAATTATAATTATAATCATTATTATAATTATAATTATAATCATTATTATAATTATAATTATAATCATTATTATAATTATAATTATAATCATTATTATAATTATAATTATAATCATTATTATAATTATAATCATTATTATAATTATAGTTACAATCGTTATTATAATTATAATTATAATGATGATGATGATAAGGACAATAACTACAATATTAATCAAGTCATACCAATAATAATACCGATTATTATGAGAGAACAGAATCATAGCTTTCTGTAGAGCAATATAATTCCTATCGGCTGCCTTTCAAAAAAAAAAAATAATAATAATAATAATAAAAATAATAATAGATAAATTATATATATATACATACATATAATAATATAATATATAAAATATATATATATATATATATATATATATATATATATATATATATATATCACCTCTCTCTCTCTCTCTCTCTCTCCTCTCTCTCTCTCTCTCTCTCTCTATTCTATATATATATATATATATATATATATATATATATATATATATATATATATATATATATATATATATATATATATATTATATATATATATAATATTATGTATATATGTATATATATATAATATATATATATATTATATATATATATAATTATATATATTATATATATATATTATACATATATCACGCAAGAATCCTGTTTCATAATTCCTTGTGCATTCTGAAAAGTAACAATTAAGTTTCATACTACTCATTCCTTGTGCACTCTAAAAAGAAGAAATTGGTATTGCCTAAACAATAAGAATCACCGCGTTCTGCAGAGATTAAAAAAAAAATAGTTCTTGTCGCCTTTCACATCGTTCATCCTTTTTGCATCTCAAGAAAGAAATACATGTAAAATAACAGCGTCCTCCGCCGCCTACAGTATTGCCCAATTCTTACGCATTGTAAAAGGAAAAAAGACACTAAAACATACAAATCATAGCGTTCCGGAGGGGAAACAATTTGGTCATCGACTGCCTCTCATGTCGTTCATTTTGCATTCTGGAGGGGGGTAAATCACAGCGTTCTGTAAAGCAATAAGTTGGTCCTCGGCTGCATTTCATATCGTTCGTTCCTTGTGCATTCTCAAAAAGAATCGGAAAAATAGCATATACAAATCATTGCTTCTGTAAGAAAACGAATTGGGTTTCATCTTTTTTTCTTTCTTTCTTTCTTTCCTCCTTTTTTTTTACATCATTCATTCCTTGTGCATTCTGTAGAAAAAGAAAAACCACGCCGTCTGTAGAGAAAACAAATTGGTCCTTGGCTGCCTTTCATACTTGGCGACCCTCTTTGGTCAGTCAACCTCGCGTGTCGAGGGAGGTGACACGCAATCTCCCTGGCTTTCATCGTGACAACAGTTTACCTCCGGACAACCCGTGTCTTTTCTCAAATGAGCTGCGCGTCCATGCAGTCAGGGATGTTTTGTGTCAGGACTACGAAGATCAACATTTTCGTTTAGATGAGCTATAATTTTCTTCAGTCATATGACATCTCGAAACAAGGCTATATTTATCTTTTTTCTTACTCTTTTACTCTGGAAGAGATCCGAGAACGTTTAACCTGATCAATCGTTTTAAGAGGAACATAATGGATACAATAATTAATGTCATCCGTGTTATAAATTAAGCTAACAGTAGTGATGACAATTACTATTCTTGTTAAAATAATGACGATTACAACGACAATAATTATATTAATTTTTACCTTAACTATAAGAAACTAATGTCTCTATATTTCCATCAACTCTCTCTCTCTCTCTCTCTCTCTCTCTCTCTCTCTCTCTCTCTCTCTCTCTCTCTCTCTCTCTCTCTCCCCTCACTCTCTCTTTCTCTCTCTCTCCCCTCACTCTCTTTCTCTCTCTCTCCCCTCACTCTTTCTCTCTCTCTCCCCTCACTCTCTTTCTCTCTCCTCTCTCTCCTCTCCCTCCTCCTCTCTCTCTCTCTCTCTCTCTCTCCTCTTCTCTTCTCTCCATCTTCTCTCTCTCTCTCCCTCTCTCTTCTCTCTCTCTCCTCCTCTCTCTCTTTTCACTCTCTCCTCTCTCCTCTCCCTCCCCTCGCCTCTCTTCTCTCCTTCCCCCCTCTCTCTCTCTCTCTCTCTCTCTCCTCTCTCTGTCTCTCTCTCCTCTCTCTTTCTCTCTTTCCCCTCCTTCCCCCTCTCTCTCTTTCTCTCTCTCACTCTCCCCTCTCTCTCCTCTCTCTCTCTCTCTCTCTCTCTCTCTCTCCCTCAGTCCTCTCTCTCTCTCCTCGTCTCTCTCTCTCTCTCATTCCTCTCTCTCTCCCCCTCTCTCTCCTCTCTCTCTCTCTCTCTCTCTCTCTCTCTCTCTCTTCTCTCTCTCTCTCTCTCTCCCAAACGCAAAAAAAGCTACACGCACTGCCTCCTCCATTGCCCTTGCCTCTCCGTCCGGCGCTCGTCTGACGTCAGATGTTTTGTCATGGGGCGAAGCAGAGGATCAGTTTCCCATCACCCGCGCGAGGCATGCTGACCCGTCCCTCAAGTCACATCGCCAAGGAGATCCAGTCGGCTTGAAATTTCCATAAGTATCATCACAGCTTTTCTCGACGTATAAAGTGCGCCCTAATTGACAATTGTCGCTCCGTAGATGGGTGGGTAAATTGGCCAAATTATTCACACGGCGAATAGGTTTGTCAAATTTCGCGTTCTCTCGGTTCACTCTTTATTCCCTCCCTCTTCTCTTGTTTCCATTGTTATTCGCATCCCTGTTCGTGTTTACGTGTAACGGCTGATACTCCTAAAACTGCTTGCATTGTTCAAAATACAATATTTGCTTGTAAAAATAATGGTGGTCGTTATGGTAATTGCAGTTTAATAAAAATGATAATGCCACGTAATTTGACTGAAGTGATGACGATAGTAAC
>NC_051396.1:15238021-15243021 GCF_015228065.2 Penaeus monodon | reverse complement strand
CTTCCCCTCGTCTCCCCTCACTTCCCCTCGCCTCCCCTCACTTCCCCTCGCCTCCTCTCACTTCCCCTCGCCTCCTCTCACTTCCCCTTGCCTCCTCTCACTTCCCCTTGCCTCATCTCACTTCCCCTTGCCTCCTCTCACTTCCCCTTGCCTCCCCTCACTTCCCCTTGCCTCCTCTCACTTCCCCTTGCCTCCCCTCACTTCCCCTGCCTCCCCTCACTTCCCTTGCCTCCTCTCACTTCCCCTTGCCTCCCCTCACTTCCTCTTGCCTCCCCTCACTTCCCCTTGCTCCCCTCACTTCCCCTTGCCTCCCCTCACTTCCCCTTGCCTCCCCTCACTTCCCCTTGCCTCCCCTCACTTCCCTTGCCTCCCTCACTTCCCCTTGCCTCCTCTCACTTCCCCTTGCCTCCCCTCACTTCCCCTTGCCTCCCCTCACTTCCCCTCGCCTCCGCACATGATGCCAGAGCAAGCGCAGGACGGTTCGCTGGCCTTTGTGATGGCGAGCACGTCTCCTGCCAGAGCGCCGTTAGGTCTTCCTAATGCTCATTTTTCATTACATAAACTCCCGCGGTACAGAATGTTCGACGGTCACTCATTTCCCTCTGTTTATTTATTTATTTATTTTCGTTTTGGTTTCTAACAGAGATTAGTGGTTGTGTTTCTGTCTCTTTTTTATCTATGTTGCTTTTTTCTTTCTTTCTTTCTTTTTTGTCTCTGCCTTTGTCTTTTCTCGATATGTCACTGTTGTTGTTTTTTTTCCTTGTCTTCTATTGTTTCCTTCTCTTTTATGTTTTTCTTGATATCGATTTATTCCGCTCGTGTTTTGTTCTGCTCTTTTTATTATAAAAACTGCAGTTGTGCAAAATGTTCGACGGTCACTCATTTCCTTTTTTCTTTCACTTTTCTTTTATATTTTATTGGTTCTGTTTCTGCTTTTCTTTTCTTTCTAATCTTTCCTTTTCTTCTCTTTTCTCTTTACCTCTGCTTTTTCGATATGCTTTTATTGTTTCCTTCTATTCTCTTTCCCTTTTCCGCTTTTCTAGATATCGCTTCATTTTGCTGATTTTTTTTTTCTCTCTCTCTCTCTTCTCCTTTCTTTTGTCTTGGAGATCTTAGGCTTTATTGTTGACAGTATCGATTAGGCGAACCGGAACATTTAAAAACATATTCCATATTCATGCACTGTCGGAATTTGGCACAGCGCGAAAAAAAGATGCATTGCTGGTCAATAAACAGACTTTGTCCAGAGGTTTTCGTTTACCGCCTTTGTTTCATCAGCTTTATTTATTCGTTGCCTTTGTTCTTATTTTCGTCTGTTCGAATATGCCAGCTTGTCTCCGTCTGTCTTTTGTTTCTGGTTGCCGGACGTCCCCCCAGAACGCGAAGATTTTAAGTGATTTTTCCATCCGACGTCCTTCTTGTTTCCTGATAAACCTCAGCATTAGATTTCATTCTTGGAAATCGCTGTCATTACCGGAGATACATGGCGTGGCTTAACAACCCCCTGACATGGTCCGTTAGCTTAATTCATTTCTGGATTCACCAAGATTAGTTCATTTGATATCATCGGCAATAGTGAATTCCCCGGACAGGCCTCAAAACCTACCGCGGCCAACGATTGGAAATGGCGGCCGATTTGTTATAGGTTTACACTTGCGCTGTACTAATGCCATGTGAAATTCGTTCGCAATTATTTGTTGTAAAGCCAATGCACATCGGGAGTAGCAGAACAAGTATTCATATTTAGTACTGACATGGTATACTTCGTTAGTATCGAATGTTAGTATTGGTACATCACAGTACAATATATCAACAGGCACTATTGATATATTGATATATATATATATATATATATATATATATATATATATATATATATATATATATATATATATATATATATATATATATATATATATACTTACATGCAATTATAATATATCAGATAACATTATACACTGACAGCTAATTAATATATTCAGATCCATAATCTAATACTTTCATTCGAGTTTTATCTTCTGGTGACATGGAATTGCGAGGATTATAGTTTATTTTTTACCTTCCTGTCAATGCATTTGACTACATTTTCTAAATCATCCATAATTAATAAAACTATACAAAGTTATGCAGCGAAGCAAGAAATCAAATATTCAACAAGCTCAAAAAATAAACTTGATGAAACATGTAAATGATCAAACATAACAGAACTTAAACTGAAGTAAAAAAAAAACTATGAAAGGTATGACATAGTGATAAACAGTAAAATTAAAGTTACGATAATGAAGTAATAACAACAAAGAAATGGGACACTATACTAAATACACAGCCCAAGAATTTTGGAGGGAAAATACGGATAAACCAGAAATAAGCAGATAAAAGCTAAAACGTCACAGATGTAAAAGTATAGCCGTTAATTGGAAAATAGCCGCCATAATGAAATTTCTTTTAACACATATATCTCGCAAAATATTCCTAGTATCGAAAAACACACAGTAAGATTGTTTCTCGACCTGAGTACTTTTTTATTGCATACAGGTTTGTTGTGCATATGCTGGAGAGGCTCTTGTTGCTGAGGGGAAGCGGAACAACATGAGTCGTCTCATATTCACACCACATAACTGGTCCAGCCTGGGATATTACAAAGGCTATTTCCACCTATCCATAGGCGGTACAGTTGGAGATAATATTTTGCAGCTACTGGCTGATGTGTATGGCATAAGACTGATACATTTGCTGTCATATATTGCAGGCATGTCTGACCAGACTGGTGTTTATTAAAGTCTGCAGTCCTCGAATCACCTCCACGTTTGGGGAATCTTCTAAAGAAAGCCTACATACTAGAGAGTCTACAATGACAAATGGTTGTGAAAAGATGAGTCTAAATTTCTAAAAATATGTATGGCTATGTATGTACATTTCAAAAGCGTAGAGTCTGTTTTCAACCTTTTGTTAAGAAGTGTTTTCTCATTCAGGCCGCTAGTTTTGTAAAAATTATCGTAGAATGTATTCCTGTTGCTCTGGGCTCCACGTTTTTTATCATTTGCGTAAAAAATATTATTTCATTTGTAAAATGAAATAATATGTGATAATCGACGAATATTTTTGCACAACTTTTATTAAAAGATGTTTTTTCGATATTGGTGTCATTTAGCGAGATATTTGATTTTAAAGAAATTCTGGTAGGGCGCCTAACTCCGGCATGGGATTGCTTCGAATTTTAAAAAATATTGTTCAGGTCACACAGCTCTACATCTGTGCCAAGTTTCAGCGATTAACCCAATTATTTCCCATTAAGGGTCTACAGTTCGTGGGCTAACATGGAAGGCGTACGCAGCAAACGATAAAAAATGCTCCAAAGCACAAGATTCAAGGTTGTCTAACAGATGACGATAACAATATTACAATATACCGGACTAAAAATAAAATTGTGAACGCAAATGTTATAACATAAATTGTTAAAATTAAGGTATCAAGCAACAACGAAACGCTCCAGTAGATATGATAATAGATAAACTGAAATAATTCTGAAACACGCTGATACCTCAACAAAATCGACTTCCCCACGAATACAATTTTTTAAAACATATTTTCTACTTCCCTATCGTTCTACCCTTTTTAATCCTCGCTTAATTCTGATTGTGTTAAAAAATATTTGATCGCGAACGTCTTCGTAATAAAACATTTTTTTCTGTTGCCTCTCTCCCTTCCTTCCTTTGGGCTATATACTTCCCCATTTCTCCTAAGTTCTGTGTAAGTCGTATTTGATGCTCGTCTTAAGATAATACTTTCTCTCGATAACGACAGAACATAATTTCCTAAGCTATTTCTCCGAAGGGAGAAATGCATGTCACAACTTCCAACGAACACGCACGCACGCTCACACACACAGACACACACACACACACACACACACACACACACACACACACACACACACACACACACATATTATATATATATTATATATATATATATATATATATATATATATATATATATATATATGTATGTATATATATATATAATATTTATATATATACACATATACACATGTGCAGTGTGTGTGTGTGTGTGTGTGTGTGTGTGTGTGTGTGTGTGTGTGTGTGTGTGTGTTTGTTTGTTTGTTTGTTTGTGTGTTTGTTTGTGTGTGTATTTGTGTGTGTTTGTTTGTGTGTGTGTGTGTGTGTGTGTGTGTGTGTACATAAATACATACACAAACACAATAACAAACACACACACACACAATATATATATATATATATATATATATATATATATATATATATATATATGTATATATATATCGCATATTTGTTATGCCATCACTGCACAAAGGATTAAATTCATTGATTTTATTGAAATTTGCAACCTTTTTTCTCAAACGAGACTTATGGGCGTACTCCACAGTCTAGGGTGAGTGGCCAGATATTTTTCTTCCTTTCTTTCTTTTTCTCTTTCTTTATTCTGTTTTTCTTTCCTGGAGTTGGACGGAGGATGACACACGAGAAAAGTATCGAGAAGTGAGAAGAGAAAACAGGGATATGATTATTCAAATACTGCATAAAGGAAAAGTTTCGGGAACAGCAAGAAGATGGAGAATATGATAATTCAAATACTGCAAAAGAAAAATGAAAAGAAAAGAAAAAAAAAGATAGTTCCGGGAACAAAATGGAAGACAAAGTCATCATTTAGAGTTTGCATAAAAAGTATTAAGAATCTGCGAGAAGAAATCATTAGACCAACAAAATTCAAATATTACAACAACAACAACAAAACTAATTAAATAAAGAGTATCAGAACAACAAAAGGAGACAGAAGGCACAACCATTTAAAATAGTGCACGAGAAAATCTGCCAAGAATTGCAAGAAGAAAAAAAAAAAAGCGGTCATGGAAGAGAGACTTCAGAAAACGCCGCGGGAAGACAAAAGTTAAAGGCCTATTCAGAGTATAATTTCTCTAAGCATGCTCGAGAATCTGAAGCTGAAGGCGTCTTTGTCAG
>NC_051396.1:15225521-15230521 GCF_015228065.2 Penaeus monodon | reverse complement strand
TGCTGTTGTATTTTTACACGCCAGCCTACAGCAGTCTATTTGAATTCGCTGTATAAGAGGAACGCAGAGTAGACACGGCACCGGGAAATTAACAGTGATGTAGAAAATCAAGAAAATAGGCAGAGCTAGATTGTCGTGATACTCTGAAACACGTCACAGCTAATATTATAATCAAGACTAAAGGATGGATGGATTGAAAACGCCATTAAGTTCCGCGAAAATACTCCACTATAGATTTGTTTCTACCTATTACTGGATAAAATCTATTACAACTTTACGACCCGGACCGAGAATAGCCACAGGTAACACGAAAGAGGAAAGAGGATCGTAGACGTCTTGTCAGAATGCATCAAGTCGAACGGAGAGGAGTGGGAGATAATGAAATAAAGTGTAACACAGAGGTGGGCTACGCGAAGGGGAGACTCGTAAAAAAACTCCTGTAGACTTTTAGTGCCGGACTTGGCACGAGACTCAAAGAATTAGTGGACTGTGTTTGCTTGTATTCTTTGTTTGTTTATTTTCCCTTTGTTCGACGATACGACCCGTGTCGCTTTCAAAGGAGATCGCAGGTTGCGATAGTAACTATAAAGCTGAAATTCCTTGGTTTACGTCGCATGTTAACCACTTACGAGATTTTGTTCCGTTCCGTTCAAACACCTGAGCGAGTTCTGATGAATACTTTCTTACTCGTTGATACACAGTCGATTGGCCAGTCGAGAGGCGACTGATGGTGACCTCCGAACCAGGTCTGCCACTTGACAGAATACCTCCCAGACTACCACACTCAGCCTCGGGCGAATAATTTAAGCTTAAAGGAGTGGGGTCATGACACCCTCTTGTCTGCTCTGCCACAAGTGACGTCACAGGAAGCAGCACCCTCCCCCCTCACCCACACGCATGACACAACTTCGTGCTCCGTAAAAAAAAAGCAGAAATGAGAAAATCGAGGACATTGGGTCAATATTCTTGGAGGTTCGGAGTGAGTCGCAAATCCTTTTCACCGAATGGACGGAGCCGAGCGAGGTATACCAAGCGAAGAACATTCGCCGTAACGATTGCGTCATAAATGAAACAGTTCTTTACATCTAAATATAATTAAGTCTTCCTTTGTATCGCGTTTCTGCCCTCTATATCTGTGAACCTGATTGACATCTTGGATAATTTGCAACCGCCACGCTAGCATATTCATGGCAAGGTTAATCCATACATCGATAGCAGGTGCCGTGTGTGATTGGATCATTTTTCAACCGCTGACAAACGCTGATTGGCTGAACCGACATCAAACTGATAATGGTCTTATAGTGGGTCTATAACAGCACCGAGCCAGATCATTACCGGATTCATGTAATGTGGATTTTTAGCGCTGCCATGTCCATAAGGCAGAGTCACAGCAATGCACAAATACGCTGAATGGTAGATTTCCATGCACAGGCCACAGTTATTTATGGAAGCACCATTAAAGATAATACTGCAGTCTTGCAAAACCAATGTCGACATCCTCAGGGAAGCCATTCAAATTGTCTTCATCATATTCCTAGTCAAGGCGTCCATCCCCGATGTAGTCGAGGACAGAACTGCAATGTGCAACGACCAGAGGATTCAAAACGACAACCTTAACAGAGCTCGGATTTAGGCGTCCGTCCAGAGAACCATTGCCTTTTGGTCACTAGCTACAGCATTCTGTAAGTGTATATAGTGTAAGCTTTTATTACGAATATCATTTTTTATGTACTCTATTTGGTAACTTTACGACCGTGCGTGCGTTTTTATTACTAAGTAGACATGCGAGTTGGTATGTATGCAAGTCGAAAACCCGGTATGAATTAGTCTCTTTGTGCATGCATGAGTGTGCAGGTCAATGAGGAGGCGATGGCCGGGTGAGGAGGTGAGAAGAGGCTGAAGAGAAAGTGAGAAGGGATGAGGAAGAGGCGAGGAGGGGGTGAGGAGGAGGTGAAAAGGGGTGAGGAGGCGAGGAGGAGGTAAGGAGGAGGAAAGGAGAAGGTGAAGATAAGGCTAAAAGAAAGCGAGGAGAGGGCGAAGAGGGAGGGAGGAAGAGGTGAGGAGCGAGAGCCGGAGGCGCGAGGTGGCCGCTGGCGTCGCCTCCGAGCTGAGATGGATGGATTGGTCCCCTGCGCTGACAGGCCGGTCAAGAATCCTTGATTGTTGTAGAGATTGATTTTTCGTCTCTAATAATGGACGGGAATGTTACAGACTGACTATGTTAGGAATTGATCCTGCGAGGCGCCCGTCCCGTGTTTTTTGTCCAAAAGACGCAGCTGCTTTGATTTACAATTAGACTGCAGGTTTTCGTGTGAAGTGCAGTGGGGAGGGCTGCATACACAAGTAATCATATTCCTTGATGGTGAATTACATACATACATAATACACCTATATGCTTAATATACGTATACACAGACACGCAGAACACACACACACAACACACACACACACACACACACACACACACACACACACACACACACAACATACATAATATATATTTATATATATATATATATATATATATATATATATATATATATATATATATATACATATACATATATATACATATGCATGAATACACATATACATATATTTACATACATATATATATACATATATGCTTATATATACATACATACATATTCTCTTCCTCTCTTCTTCTTTCTTCCTCTCTTTTCCTCTCTTTTCCTCTCTCTCTCTTCTCTCTCCTCTCTCTCATCACTCTCCTCTCTCTCTCTCTCTCTCTCTCTCTCTCTCTCTCTCTCTCTCTCTCTCTCCTTCTCAGTCATATAATTTGTATTTAACTGTTATTCGAAATCACCTATTTAATTTACTGATGCCCGCTTATCCGAAGAGTGTTGTCTATATTCACGAATTTGTTTTGATCTTCGGAAGCCAAAGGTAAACGAGCAATACAGGCAGGAGGAAACTCTTCATTCGTCCAAGATGAATGAATAGTTTCCTCTCATTCTTGGGAAACTCGGCAATGCGGTCCACGGAGGGAGGGAAAAATTCTGACGAAAGGAGACACAATAGCTGAAAAAAAATATCGTAAAAAGTAGTAATAATACATTAACGAAAAGTAAAAAAGAAAAAAAGGATAGAAGTACTCACAGTGTTCGCATGTCGCTGGTCTCGTGGCCGCCCCCGCCCGGGGATTTGGCCGCCGCTCCCACGCCCGCGGTGGACGAGGGCGCCGAGGTGGTGGGCGGCACATCCTTGATCTGGATGTGGGGCGGCGGAGCGTGGGCTGGAGCGTGCGTCGGGGCGTGTGTGGAGATCTGGACCTGCACGGGCGGCCTCTGCGTGGCCACGGGCACGGGGATGTGGGCGCTCGGGGGCTCCTGCAGCGGAATGTGGATCTGGCCGTGTGGGTGCGGGTGGTGGGGCGGGTGGGCGTGGGGGTGCGGGTGGGGAGGGTGGTGGTGGTGGTCCTGGATGTGTATGGGCGTGGGCGTGTGGTGGGCGAAGGAGGCGATGGGCGCCAGGGGAGGAAAGAGGGAGGTTATGAGCTGGGCGTGAGGCTCCCCCACCGTGCACGCAGCCATCATGGATTTCACCTGCACGCCTATGGTCCGGCCTGGGCGGGAGCCTACGGGCGGCGTGGGCGGGCGCGGGCGGGGTGCCTGGATGGCGGGCACCGGGGGGAAGATCACGAAGGGTGGGCGCGCCAGACCTGAAGCGCAAGGGGCGGGGCGCAGACAAAAGCGGCTCGCGGCGGAGTCGGCGGCGGCGGGAGGCGGAGGCGCCCTGGCTCCGGTGGCAGCGCCTCTGGGCCGCTCGCGGGGAATCTTGCTGGGCTCGTGGCACCGCCTGGCACTTGCGGGGCCGCGGCACTGCCTTCCGTGCGGGTCGTGGCACTGCTTATCTCATGCACGAGGCGATCACAGCTCCGAGGCCCGACCAGAGCAAATCACGGCTGGTTTCCGCGACTTACAGTTCTAACATATAACTATATATATATATATATATACAACACACAAATAGCACCAGGAAGAAGCACTCACATTACATAACACATGAATAACAACAGTTCGTATACACACGATTGCCAATACTATGGTACTCACAGCCTTATTTTCAACTAACAAATTTACAAAGCGATTTATTCACAAAACAAAAATCAGAATGACGGAAAATTTCTGGTTGATTATTGCTCTCAACGGACCCTGGATGGATTAGTTGATCATTATTATTATTATTGATTATTATTATTACTTATTATTATTATTACTATTATTATTATTATTATTTTATTACTATAACCAACTGCTTATCTTATCACTCGCAAAACACCTTGAATATGTATGTCTCTCTTTCTTTTCAAATCGACTAACTTGGCACACTAAAAGGAGAAATCACAGATTCTGTCATCAGCACGACCTGTCAGGGTAAAGGAAGGGCACTTCTGTTAGTTGTTTTTTTTCCTCCTGCATCAAGCACTACGGGGACATCAGCAAAGAGAGGGAGCTCAAAGGGCGGGGAGAGGAGAGCTGAGGAGCGGAAGGGATGGACGTATTATAGGTAATGGGTTTATAGTGTGTGTGTGTCTGTGTGTGTGTGTGTGTGTGTGTGTGTGTGTGTTGTGTGTGTGTGTGTGTGTGTGTGTGTGTGTGTGTTGTGTGTGTGTGTGTGTGTGTGTGTGTGTGTGTGTGTGTGTGTGTGTGTGTGTGTGTGTGTGTGTGTGTGTGTGTGTGTGTGTGTGTGTGTGTGAGCGTGTGCGTGTGTGTGTGTGCGTGAGAGGAGGGGGATATACAAAGACAGAACGAGAACCAGAGTGCGACAGAGAGCGAGGGAGGGTGGGAGAAAGAGAGGGAGAGAGAGAGAGAGACAGACGGAGACAGACAAACAGAGTAAATGAGACAGACAAAATTGTTACTCAACCTACACAAACTTATATCTAAAACGAAACACGCACACACGAGGCAGAATTCAGCCAAAGGAACACGCCTTCCTCACTCCCCTTGTCCTGCACCTCCACAGTACCAACACGT
>NC_051396.1:15213021-15215521 GCF_015228065.2 Penaeus monodon | reverse complement strand
ACGTGTTCAAGTAGAAAGGGGTATTGACGATAGACGGCGCAAGCCAGTTCGTACATGGGTGATTACATTAGTCGATCTCTGTCTGGCCTGAACGAAGATGGAAATATAACACGCCATTTCTAAAGCCTTGATTTAAAGATAAAGAGATAAACAAATGCGTATGAATAATAGTAATAAAAAAAATACACCTTTGCCAGAAATCAATAAATAATCTAAAATATATATATATTACCATTATGGACGATGCCTTTGGAGAGGTCAAGCTGCACTCTCGATGCATACAGCGAAAGACTTTTTAGGGAAGAAAAAAATCAGTTGTTAAGGTGGATTTTAACTCGGAGAAAGATATGGGAGAGAAAATAGGGAATCTAGCCATGACTTGTTTTTTATGCCAACAAAGCCATTAGTAATTTATGGTATTTTGGCTCTTGTGGTCAAACCTCACTGACCATTTTTATCTAAATCATATCTACACATAATTGTTGCATATAGAGTAGGTAGACAGAGTGGGAAAGAGAGGGGCGAAGGAGAGAGAGAGAGAGAGAGAGAGAGAGAGAGAGAGAGAGAGAGAGAGAGAGAGAGAGAGAGAGAGAGAGAGAGAGGAAGGGAGAGAGAGGGAGGAAGAGAGAGAGGGAGGAAACACACACACACACACACACACACACACACACACACACACACACACACACACACACACACACACACACACACACACACACACACACACACACACACACACACACACATATACACCACACACACACACACACACACACACACACACACACACACACACAACACACACACACACACACACACACACACACACACACACACACACACACACACACACACACTTACAAACTCAAACACATACAAATGCCGTTGATGGCTCGAGAAGTGCAATGGCTCCCTTAAGAAAAGACAAATAAATAAATAAAAAATCAATGGAAATTCAAATGCAGAAAATTTAGTAGATAAAACTGAATATCGACCCAACGCGTGTCAATAAACGAGCGCCCAGTAAATCACCAAACCTCTGCAGACCGCAAGAGTGAAAACCATAAAAGTTCCGGCGTACAAAGAAAGCGGGATGATGGCCGCCTTTTTGGAAAGTGCTCTTGTAGATGATGAAAATATGGCGTATTTTTTCTATTCTTTTCTAAACTTGATTACTAACTTTTTGTTTTATTTGCACGACGAGAAAAGGGAATGACTGGAGTGACTTTCCCTTGCCTTTCCTCTGCCTTGGAGGTACTAAATCCTTGGGCAAAAAGGTCCTTGGAGCGTGGAATGATAGAGCTACCTTTCCCTGTCCCAATTTTGCCTTGAAGGTAATAAAATCCGGGGCAAGAAAGGGTCCAGAGCGTGGAATGATGATGGAACGACCTCTCTCCGCCCTCCTTTTGCCTTGAAGGTAATAAACCACAGAGCAAAAAAAAATAAAAAAAAAACGAACACGAGCGTGCCCTAGGGAGCCATTTGCCCACAATAATCAGGGCGCGAGTGTATCGACGGCGTGACGCGGCTCCGGCCCGGGCACCGCCGCCGCCGCCGCCGTCCTCCACCGCACAGTCAATACCTGGCGAACTCCCTCCTGCCTCCTGTCATGCAATGCCCCCTCCCCCTCCCCCCAACGCGGCCAGCCAACCACTATCCAGCGTCTGCACTACGCAACCACCCCCTGCCCCTGCCCACACACCCTTACCCTCTCGCCGTGTGGTCATGCACAAACACACTCACACAAACAGGCACTGCCTTACGGCTTTCTCGGCCCTGTGCGAGGTGTCCGCCTCTGACCCACAGTGACGCAGGGCGGCGGGTCTCGCACGCTGCCTGCCCTCCCGCTCCCCTCCTTCTACTATCTTCCCCTTTTTCACCCCTCGTTTCTCTCCCTTCCCCTTGCCTCACGCCAGCGGGCACGGACATCGCTCTAGCAAAAGACATTCTGCAGCATTCTATTGCTTCTCATTCACTCCCCGACTAATACCATGTAGCTGAATGCATCTTTCACTTGTTTTTTTTCGTCTCTTTCCTTCCCCTTCTTTATCCTTGCATTACCCTCCCCTCCCGTCTTTTGCCGTGCCCTCCCTCTCTCCCTCACGTCATACGCGCCTAACATGACTGCAGTGGCGCCCCAACGTTAGCCGATCCGCCCCCTCTCGCCCCCTCCTCCCTCCCTCCCCTCCCCTCCTCACCCAGTGTAGCGCGTCATCAGCTGATTGTTCTTTCCACACAATGCGTTCCCGTCCTACGCCCTGCGCCCCATATAACCAACATCGTTAGAGCCAATACGTCTAAATCTGTTACGTGCAATGCCTCCAACAAAGGGTTATTCACCGCTGTTACATCTAACACCGACCCCGATACAAGCAATATATCCAGCGCTGTTACATCCAGCAGATTTGCACACGCCACTATTTTACTTTTCACTCTGACATCTAACACTGATGGATCCAGCATTGTTCGATCGACCATTCCATCCGCCAGGCATACATCC
>NC_051396.1:15195521-15200521 GCF_015228065.2 Penaeus monodon | reverse complement strand
TATGATTTACAAAATGGTGGGGGATGTAAGTGGCAAAATTACGTAGTCTCATTGGCACCAACTCAGAGAACTCGCAAGCTGCCAGATTTCACTATTCTGTACATGATTATCCCGTGACAGTTTATGTAGAGAATTATAAATCATTTGTTTGACTTCGTTTCATATGACTCCAGGTAATAAAAAAAAAATTGACTTCGACATACACCTGACAAGACGTGTGATCGCTCAGGTGGTCATTTAACACTTTCATATTTGCTTTTTACTGAGCGTTTTTTATAAGTTACTGTATTCATATATCATTCCTGGATTGTCACTTATTTCGTTTTGTTCCTGATCGAGGAAATAACTTTAGAAAGGTTAAACATATATATATATATATATATATATATATATATATATATATATATATATATATATATATATATATATACAGATGTCGTTGCATCGCATGTTCTTTTCATAATGATGGCATTATGAAAACTTCTCACAGTAGAATTGGCAATTCTCCAATTAAACTCAACTCAACTGATATCGGTAGTCCATCCAATTTACAATAACCAGCGTATTTACGTGATCGTGATGTATCTACACGTTTAAAAAAGGGCATTAGACAGTATGCTCGCGCGTTCAAACAGCCTGAGAGGTGGCGGAGCGTAACCCTTCGGACGATTTTCCAACCGCAGCCGTTGTCGTCTGGTAGCCAAGGGTCTCCCAGCATTCTTCACTTGTTTGTCTCTCACTTCCTTTCTCTTTCTTTCCATCCAGTTACCATAAGCTAGTGAATAAGAGGACAACGTATAACTTAAATTAGATTAAGGGTATCTAAACTTATCCTAACTTAACTTCATGTAAATTGGCCCTAGTCAATTTATCTTAACCTAATCCATGGGTATCTATCCTAGCTAAACTTAGCCTATCTCAGCTTTAATTATTCGGACTTATCCTAACCTAATCTAAACCTCTCTCTCACCTATTAAATCCACTGAACAGGACCAACCTAACTTCTATAACCTTTATATCCGCCATTACCTATCTCCCTCCCCCATCCCCCCACCCCGAAGCTTGGTCCCAGTATCTCAGTGTTCATTCACTGCTCTTTCGTTCAACGGCAACGAATCGTGCGAAGAGAAGCAAACTAAAATATTAACACAAGTACATACATCGAATTTCACGACAAAGAACGTGGAAGAAAACAATGACCCCCCCCCCCAAAAAAAAAAAAAAAAAAAAAAAAAAAAAAAAAAAAATATATATATATATATATATATATATATATATATATATATATATATATATATATAATACATATATATATATATATATTATATATATACATATATATATAAGAACAACAGCAACAACAACAACAACAATTAAGAATAAAAATAAGTAGAAAAGCAGGCCCTTCTACGATTTATTTTCTCTCGTAAGATTTCACTGTAGGATTATTATACCTGCTCACTGCGGTGACGTCGCCTGCAGAGATCAACATGGATATACTGCAGTGATTGTCGCGCGGGGACTCATCTGCAGGTTAGTTTATGCGGGCGCTTCCACAGTGCGATGATCGGGCGGAATCCATCTGCAGTGCCTCCTACAGGAACAAGCTGTCTGGTTGAAAATAATTCGTAAAGTTTTAACCTCGAGTAGTAGTAAATGAGGCCGGTCCCGTTGTATGGAATCTGTCTGCCATTTCATTTTACTCCTTTTTCTTCTTTGGCGTGGGAAGCCATTCTGAATCCGAGATACATAAACAGAAAATGGGGGTCCGTTGAAGATTATTTCAGTCTGGCAAAAGAAAAGAAAAGAAAAGAAAAAACTTATTCGATATAATCTCGTTAATCACCCTATCGTGTCGTCCGCGTCTGGCCGAGGAACATTCTAATTGGGCAAATAAAACGTAATTACGTATCTTCTTCAGCCCTGTAGGTCAGTTTTAGACGGCCGGTACAAGTTCGTGAACAAAACAGCGTTACATATGGCGCCCTTTTGTTCCATTTAATCACCAAAAAATGCGACTCTCTTTAGGTTTAGGTTATACGAGATTCGCTTTGATTTGCTTATACGCTTCGGTAGAACGATAGTCACAAGCTGAAACTCAAGCAACTTTGTACGATTCCCCTCTCTGGGGGCCAACTGAACCGAGTAAAAGAAGTTTCTTTACAGTTGCGTAATGCATCATTCTCAATCGATGCAGCATTCAGAAAATCAAGAAAGGAAGTAATCCACTTACAACTCTACTTGTATAGGATGGTCACTAAAAAAAAAAAAACGCACAACTCATGATGATGATGATGATGATGATGATGATGATGATGATGATGATGATGATGATGATGATGATGATGATGATGATGATGATGATGATGATGATGATGATAACCATAATCATGATACCATAAAGTTAAACTAGATCATGTAATCAGAGAAGCTATAAAAGAGATAACAAAAGACCGCTCTAATGCGTGTTTATAGCCTAAAGGTAGGTCGTTATCTTCAAAGTTATTTGGTCTATTTCCCAAAGCATCTTCGTACCTCTTTCAAATCAGCATTTGCCTGTGTCATATAAAATGATAATTCCTAGTCTCCCCTATTATCTAAAATTGCCATTTTGCGTTTTTAAATAAAGCTGAAACAAAAATGTACTCGTGTGGATAGCAGCACCTTTTTCTCAAAATGAATCTGACTTTGTGTGGAACAAATTTTACCAGAGGGATTTCTTTAACCATGTTAATATGTGTATGCGTATGTATGTTTGTGTGTGTGTGTGTGTGTGTGTGTGTGTGTGTGTGTGTGTGTGTGTGTGTGTGTGTGTGTGTGTGTGTGTGTGTGTGTGTGCGATCCTTAATCCCACAGAACTTGCTTTCAGTAGTTGCAACTTGCCAACGTATGAGAAGCTGTCCGCTGCTGACTCGTGTGGTCTACTAGGTCAAGTCAAGTCATTGTATTTAATACAGTTACCCTGTTGTAACTTAGAATACGAGACTGGTGCATCTTTGTCTATATCATTTTGCCGAAAACAGGGCGTTTTGTCCTTATTTCTATGGTTTTTCATGCATTCGAATTTGTATTCTTATGATTTTGCGTACCGTGATGGAGGCAATACGAAAGCTTCATGTGAATTCGTAATTCTCTTTTCTTCTTATTCTTCGTGCTTTTTTCTTCCCCTCCAACTCATCCTCTTCTTCCTCTTCTATATCTTCTCTTTTTCTTCTTCTTCTTCTGCTTCGGTTTTTTCTTCTACTGTGTCTTCTTCCTCTTCTTTTTTCTTTCCCTCCTATTACTTCTTCTTCCTCTTATTCTTTCCCTCGTGTAAATTACACATCCAACATCAGCAAGACCTCTAAAGAGTTATCAAACAAATCTCCATAGGATTAATCAACTGAATGAATAAAATAACACGTGGATCAATTAGCCAATATAGAAATGATGAATAATCTAATCTATGAAAAAGCGAATAAACAAAAGTAAATATTAAACAGATTTGGGTGGACACAAATCCAGGTATCTGACCGTGTATTATCTACATTGTGTGCATAATTGCGGTGTCTTATCTGCGTGATATCTTTCCGACATTTGTCCTGTTATTTGACATGCTCCCTCCCGGTAGCACTTTGGAAGCCGTCGCATGAACTGATTTCATTTCGTCCCTAATTTTCTGTTTTTCCTTTTTATTTCAAGTTACGTCTTGTTTTATTTCGGTTAGATACTGATATATTTATATATATATATATATATATATATATATATATATATATATATATATATATATATATATATATATATAAATACAACACACACATACATGTATGTGTGTATGGATCTCTCTTTCTCTCTCTCTCTCTCTCTCTCTCTGTGTTTATGTGTGTGTGTGTGTGTGTGTGTGTGTGTGTGTGTGTGTGTGTGTGTGTGTGTGTGTGTGTGTGTAAACAATACATAGGAAGACCGGAAGGGTACATTTCACACCTCTGTCCCCAGCAGCTGCATTTCCTCCTTGGGCAGACGCAGGGGCCTGCTCTGCTTTCTCTTTTGGTACTTCTACAACATAAGTAAGCACACACAGGGTCTAGCTCCACCACCGCGTCCACGACCCCGGGGACTCAGGGGTTTCTTGGGGGTCTCATATCTACTTTCAGTAATAAACGCGACAAGCCAGGACCCCTTTCATTCACCTGCATTAAGGCCACACTCTCTTGTTGATGTCTGGTGGCACGCAGTGCTCAAGAAACTCTCTAGCTGGCATCTGATGACAGTGATGTTCAAGAACCTCACAAAGCCAATTCTAATTTTCTTACTTCCCTGTGATGTTTGTTGCCAATCCACACTATCTGCCAACAAGGTATTTGAAGTGCCTCCTCGCCTCCCTTAACGCCCAGCTATCGCTACATTGATCCGTGCCTGCCCACATCATGGCTGCCCTACTACTTCGTGCTGACCACTCACGACTGTGTTATTCTCCTGACAACATTATGGTTCCACATTCTACGCCGCCACCCTCTACAATTCAGCCCACCTGCCACTTTCTCGCTACTATTAAAAGTAAGTGTGCCTTTTAGTGCCAGATTAACTATTGCCATCCTTATACCCACTTGCATCTTATGAGTTGCCTTCTTTCAAATTCAAGTACACACCATTCAACGAACATAAACTACTAACTCTATATTACAGAACTTCTCGCTGTTTATCATTGTTTTACAATACAACAAAGTCACACAACACCAAGTGACACACACCCTCACCTCACACCCTATTCCCCAGCCCTATCCATTCCTTAATTTATATATTGTGTTACTAGTGTTTTTTCTGTCTGTTGTCATTTTTGTTCTGACAATGCACAGTTTAGTATATGTATGTTTTTCTCAGAGCAAATAATTACATGCTAATTTATTCAATTGTTATATTTGCTTGTTCCTGTGTATATTATTCATTTTTATTGTTGGTAAATCCATAAAATTATCTATTCTTCCTCTTTATTTGGTATGCCTATTAGTAATTACTTC
>NC_051396.1:15180521-15183021 GCF_015228065.2 Penaeus monodon | reverse complement strand
CGACGGAATACATTTGTAAATTGAGGCGTCTTAAACTAAGAAATTGTAAAGCATCGATTACAAGCGACTTTCACGTAGAAGTTATCAGATTGTGAATTACCCATTTCATATATTTGTAATACGGTCTTCTCATTGTCATGTACGCCATTTTTAAATAAAAACGGGTTTTATAGTCACTACATTAGTTTGATTAATTACTCTAATTGTCAGTGACATTAGTTGGGGTGGCTTCAGTTGCACACAAGACTTAAAAAATTTACAGTCATTATATATCATTCATAAAGGACATTTACGTGGGTAAATTATTTCATATTAAGAACTAGGGACTATATTTTGTCAATATATTCCATACATTGATTATAAACATAAACATAACATTGTCATTAAAATCGCCCATTACTTGATGACAAAATTTTACATTCTTTCGGTGATGAACCTGACGTCAAACTAGCCAGTTCCAGTAAAGTCTAGTGACTGTGAATATAACATTTTCCTTCTTCATTTCACGTAGAAATCGTAAAATGGTATAATGTACAGCAACGATCTATTCCTTATCCCCTCTTCACCTCTCTTTGCCACTGACACGACCCTACCAAGGATCTAAAAGCATTCAAAATACTGCTTGACACCTAGAGGAATTATTGACACAATCGACCGAAAAAACTTGATGTCATCGGATCATGCGAACATTCGATTAATAACAACCGATAGCTTGTAAAGTAGTAAAGAAAGAAAGAAAGAAAAAAAAACAGTGGATGAACCGAATGCTAAAGTGACCAGCCTGGGACAAGAAAATGACCGTCTCTCATCTCACTTGCAAGCCACTACTCTCCGAACGAATTTCCGAGCGGCTCGATTACCAAGACGGCCAGAGCCACCACAACAATTTGCGAATGTGAGGCATTCCAGAAGACTCTAAGGAGAATCGAGGGCAGTGCCAGCTGAAAGTTGCGAAACTTCTGAGGGAAAAACTTACCGTGAGTCTTCCAATCGTCCACCGAGTAGCTGTCAACCAATCAGACGCGCTAAGTTCTAATGGGTGCTAAGTTCTAATCTTACTCCGACTGAGAAGCTGTTTTCTAGTAGGAGGAAGCTGTATAGCACATACATACTCCTGAAGGAATATTTTTTGCCCATGCTCTTTAGTGAACGGCATCCCTATATAACGCTGCAAGTCCACCTGGAACATCACCTACCCCTCTCCCACAGACAGTTCGGTTCGGTGAGCGAAACTGTTTCCCTATACGCTATCTACGAGTCCCAGGCGCTCCTGCTCCTCCCCTCGTCCAGCCCTCTTGAACTTTCTCGGAGGGATACCAAGTTAAGGAAGCCTCCGGGATACTACAGTAATAACGTGTCGGCCTCTCATACGAATGGTCGGCGGTTCGCGACCTGTCCAGGTGCGAGAAGTCTCATCTGTCGTCCGGTTGTGCACCACGATAGGTAAGGACTAAGTTCAATCGAGTCAGCACGAGCTATGACACGTTTCTAATTGGCATTCGTCGGCGCTGGCCGGGCTTCTCTCAAAGGCATACCCAGGGCGAGGCGAGGCTTCGCATATCTGACCTATTATTTATCCAGGTTGTGTAGCCTTCCGTTTAGTACAGTGATAACGTGTCGAGGGTCGGCGGTTCACGTCTTGCCCAGGCGCAGTGTCAGCTGCCATCTGGAGGTTACTGCTGTGGTTGAACATCACTAGAGGTAAGAACTAAGCTTAGTCGAGTCAGCACCAGCAGACACACACTAATCGAGTTAACATTTGTCGGCACAAGCTCCCTTCACAGGTATATCCCGGGCGAGGATCTGCTTCGCATATCTAACGTATCCTTATCCAGGTGATGCCACTGATACCTGATGGAGGCTGTTACAGCGTAAATAGACGCAACTATACCAGCCATCATAGTGAGATTACATAACGTTATAATACTTTTTTGTGATGCATACATTTACATTTCCGTTCCGCGAGTTATGCAATTATCAAATCACATCTTTGGATAACTTATACAAAATCAGTTACTATAATACCTGTCTCAGATGAAAATGAACCTGACATATTCCTTCAGTCTGATTTAGGTCTCAATAAACCAGACTAATATTCTAAAATATTATTCTAAGCTCGGCTATGTCCTTCGGTCGACCAAAAATGTGATTCCTAATATTAGTCTAAATGTCAACAACATCCCTTTACATTTCCATAGACTAGTGTTTAAATCCTCAGGTCTTTAACTTTGATATTTTATCCTTCTGCGAGACCAAATAACATATAGCTTCTGTGTCCCTAATTACAGTGCCTAATTTAACAGTCAAAGAGAGGGTGTAGCCTTGCATGTGAGTGACCGCTACACTTCACACTTTGGGTCACACTTAACCATTATGGAACATCGCTTGGAAATCATTTTTATGGAAACTAAGAATTTATTGGTAAACCTGATGGATGGCGTAATTAGTTTGTCAGTATGAGGCGTGGCCTCATACTGACAAACATTTGTTTGATAAAATA
>NC_051396.1:15155521-15170521 GCF_015228065.2 Penaeus monodon | reverse complement strand
CAACAGCGATATATAATATAATATTAATTTTTGAGACCTTTTAACTCAAGTACGATACCTTTCTTGAAGCAGCGGTGTTGTCAGTCGAAAAGGGAAAGCAAGATGACGTCCAAAACATATCTCTCAATATGCCTTATTTTAGGCGTCTTCTGCGCGTTTTCTGAGGGCCTGTACTTCCATATTGGTGAAACGGAAAGAAAATGTTTCATCGAAGAGATTCCCGACGAGACAATGGTCACAGGTGAGAAAATATATTTTCCGGCATTTGTTTTGAAAAAGCAAGTTGTAAGTTTCAGACCGAAGATAAGCATATATATGGACTGGAAGATGTTTATTCCATACAGCTTGTGAATACAAACAGGTTCTTAAATAAGGTGTGACAAGTTGGAGTTGATATTTATCTGCGGTTGGTAAAATCAATATATATGTGTAGAGATGGAAATGTTTCGCAACGACGGGCATCCACATCAGCTGGGCGCCTAAGCCAGGCTTGGGCATCCACATCAGCTGGGCGCCTAAGCCAGGCTTCCATACCCCCCTCCCCCGCCCCATTCAGTAATCTATAGCGTAAGTGGATGGTTCAGTAGAACCACCAGAAATACCGGTAAATCTTGTTGAGGATTTTGGGGATATTTTTTTCCCTTTCTCAAGTCAGTTTTCTCACCAAATAGCGCAAATTGGAGCCAACAGCATTCACACCAAATGCATTCGCTCCCAGAAGTTTGGGGATTTTGCTGGTCAGTGTTATTCGAAAGCAATGCACAGAGATAAAAGGAAGTGGATACCACCATCTTATAATGCATTAGAAATAGAATCATAAACAATACAGGTAAAGCTGCTGTGGCGCTATATTTACTGCAAAATGACAAAAATTTCCGCTGCATATCACCACTCAGACTAATGGCCATATTATTAAACATCCCCACGGAGCGGGCTTTCCCCAGAACCAGCTCCCCCGCACTTTTCAGTACTATTAAAGTTTTGGAGGTGTTTCTGCAGGGCCCCTACATAGTATTGGAAAATGTGGGGCAGCTAGGAGCACACTGTACCAAACCCTGAAAAATTATAATTTAAAATATATTAATTTGTTATGACGACTATACACATGACCAGGCAATAACGGGATATTTTTTAATGTTATTTAAGATATAGTATAGAGCTCTTATTTTACTGTATGATGTAGAAAACATCGGGAGTCCACTATGTGTAATGAAACTTTCTGCTCTAGTGCATCATGATGCACTAGAGCATGATGAGTAGGTTTGTTTACTTTTATTACATGTTTTGTTTAAATTAAACTTTCATCCACAGCATAAGTTTCAATATATAAACGTTAATGCACAACAGTCGTTAGATAGCATGCATTAACGTAAATCTATCAATGTTTGTGTTATAGATGAAAGTTTAAATTAACCAAACATTTAATAAATGCAATTTCAAGTAATCCGACACACGTGGCTTCATATGTGTAGGCCAGTGTGCAGTAATGTATATATATCTGTGTGTGTTTTCTTTTCTTTTCTTTTCTTTTCTTTTCTTTTCTTTTCTTTCTTTTTCTTTTCTTTTCTTTTCTTTTCTTTTCTTTTCTTTTCTTTTCTTTTCTTTTCTTTTCTTTTCTTTTCTTTTCTTTTCTTTTCTTTTCTTTTCTTTTGTGTGTTTGTGTTTTTAGGGAGATTTTAAGTTTATCATCTGTTAAATTTCAACATCAGTCCAGCTTTTATGAAGAATAAAATCAGCATCATTTAATTAGATTAAGGTTGGAGGACTTAAAACACCAAGGCAGGAGAGTCTGAAAATAAGACATGTGCAATCCTGGCTTGTTTATTAATAATGATATAAGGTATTTGCTCATGTTGGTAACTCTGAACTTTCCTGTACAATCAAAAGCGTTGGGAGTGATTGTAAACAACAGTTGACATTCCAATACTCAGGTTTGACACTATCTTTCCCCCCAAAAAATTAATGTAAATTTGGCTGTAAATCATGATTAAGTCAGTATTAAGTGTACCAACTGTGGCATGCAGGATGCATCAGGCATACCAACAGAAGTACCCTGGGAACGGGCTTGCCCATCAGTTTAAGGATAAGGTTTGCAAGTGCAGCGCTTCCCACACTTCTCCATGTGGACTGAATTGTGGGGCTCGCACCAGTGCTTTAATAATACAGTTGTAAGTCCACAATAGCCAGAGTTCTTAATGTTGCATTTTTTGTAATTGGCATGAGGTGCTGATAAAGGGGGAGTACAGAATGAGCTTGTTTCCCTGTCTAGGGAATAAGTAAAAGGTAGGAAACACCGTATTATCCTGGCTGGGGAATATATAGATCGTAGTGTATAAATTCCATGGGTTACGGTTAGGTTGGTTTATTGGTTAGGACTTCTTGTACGATTACCACAAGGGGTTTGGATTATGTGTTATCCCGTAGACTTGATGAAAGTACTTGTTCTATTCTTAATCTTCGTCCCTTTTAATCTCCTCCTTTGCTTCCTGCTCTTCATCCTCCTCCACCTCCACCTCCTCCTCCTCTTCCTCCCCCTCCCTCTCCCCAGGTCCCTAACTCCATGTCACAATTTAAAATGCCCTGAGTGAATGTGCCCATCAGATATTGCCCAAAGGGAGGGTTGATGGAGAGCTTTTCTCCCAACAGCCCCTAGTAACTATTGTTTTCACTTTGGTATGCCTGGCAAGATGGAGCTAAAACTTGGGAGCACTGAGTGGATTTATGCTATGTGAGATACTTCTCTTTTGTTCTTGGTATTACCGTTCATGTTTGCAGGATATATCTAAATGATACTTTACACCAATTTCTGGATGAAGACTTTGTGTTTCTGATAACTCTCATTTATTTCAAACAAATCAGGCACTTGTTCCCATTGCAAATGAAGTACAACTATTAGCTGGGAAGGGCATGATAAGTATTAGGGAAATTGCAGCATAAAAGTGAATGTGAATTATGAATAGGGGGCTGACATGATTAATGTACTGAGGGAATACACAGAGATAGAGAGAAATGGACACTGCCATCTAATAGAGCTTAAGAAGTAGTCATAAACAGTGTAAGTACATTTGCTCTGCCCTCATATTTACCACTAAATGGTGAAAATATCCTTATAGAGCCAGACTTCTTAATGTTATACTTTCTATAATTTTGTTCTTTATAAGTGTTGTGTTTTCTGTGGACCAATTATAAAATACATGGAACCCCTTTCTGATTAGTTGCATTTTTCATCATTTGTTTTCTCATATTTCTCATTATCTTTCCTTTCATTTTTGAATGCTTCTATATTTGGTAATCTCTCAAATCTACATGCCTTTTTTCTTTTGTGTTTGCTTATCATTTCTCTTACTCATTCTTAACTAATTAATAACATTGATACCTGTTTGCATTAATTGCCTCCCAAATTGGAGCAATACACACTGTCAGTCACTCCCTTTTTTACCTTTAAACTCTTGCAAAGGTGGGCTCCTACAATTTGTGCTCAGTGTGACATGGGTTATTTTCGATTTTATATATAATCACTTTTTGGATCAGTAATTTGTCACATTTATGATCATGGATCATTAAAATACTAGTAATTAATGAAATACCGGATCAGAATAAACAATGCTATCAATTCCTCCTTGCTGCAGCTCATCTGTACCCTCCACACTGTAGGTATGTGTTACAAATATTTTCTATAAAAAGATTATTGTGGCAGTTAGCACAAAGCGCTAATAAAGGATGGGATACTGAGGAATAAATAGAAGGTAAGAAAGGTTGGGTTTGGATTTTGGGGTTTGCGTGATACCCCAGTGTATTTAGGTATGTGCGAATAAACCAGTTTTTATTCTAATGTTATTGTTTGAAACTTGGCTCACCTTTTCAGAAAATCCACTTTTTGTGCATCTAATTTTGAGCTTTTTACAAGGGAGTTATTTTTCTCTTTGTGTTTGTCTGATAAAGTTGTGCTCATCTTTTTGAGAAATCAACTTTTCAGTTATTTTATGGACACAAAGTTCAGGTCATCTTTACATTTTTTTTTCACAAATCACTTTTTTTTTCCAAGTTGGTATTGACATCCAGTGCCTTCAATTATCTCCTCCCCCAATCACTCACTCTCTCTCTCTCTCTCTCTCTCTCTCTCTCTCTCTCTCTCTCTCTCTCTCTCTCTCTCTCTCTCTCTCTCTCTCTTCTCTCATTCTCTCTCATTCTCTCATTCTCTCTCATTCTCTCATTCTCTCTCTCTCTCTCTCTCTCTCTCTCTCTCTCTCTCTCTCTTTCTCTCTCTCTCTCTCTCTCTCTCTCTCTCTCTCATTCTCTCTCTCTCTCATTCTCTCTCTCTCTCTTTCTCTCTCTCTCTCTCTTTCTCTCCTCTCTCTCTCTTTTCTCTCTCTCTCTCCTCTTCTCCTCTCTCTCCTCTCGACTCTCTCTCTCTCTCTCTCTCTTCTCTTCTCTCTCTCTCCTCTCTCTCTCTCTCTCTCTCTCTCTCTCTCTCCTTCCTCTCTCTTCTCCCCCTCTCTCTCTCTCTCTCTCTCTCTCTCTCTCTCTCTCTCTCTCTCTGTGTGAGTGAGAGAGAGAGTGAGTGAGTGAGTGAGTGCGAGTGTGAGTGAGAGAGAACAGAACCCCCCCCACACACACACACGTACATATGTATAGATTGTTTATATACATACAGGGTTCCCCAAGCTTTAGTCATCCTCATAGGCAGTATATATTTTTGTTGTCATTTATGTTATGCCTCTTTTGTGATTTTATGGCCAATGCTGAATTTCTTAAGTATTTAATTATCCGCTGTTGCTGTTCATTTGTGTTCTTTTTCAGTATCCCATTATTCCAGCCTGAATGCATTTATTGTTAAAAGTCTGACAATAACCAACTGTTTCAGGCAATTACAAGCTACAACTTTTTGACCCACGAACTGGTGGTTTCATGCCATCATCGCCTGGTCTTGGAATGCATGTTGAGATCAGAGATCCTGATGACAAAATAATTCTTTCCAGGGTAAGTCTTTTCTGCTGCTGTTTTTTATCTTCCTCCACCCTCCTCCTCTGCCTCTGCCCCCCCCCCCCCCATCTTTTTTTGTCTTCCCTCCTTTTTCTTTTTTTTTTCCTTTCCTTTCCTCTCCTCTCCTTTCCATTCTTCTTCTTCTTCTTCTTCTTCCTTCTTCTTCCTTCTTCTGCTTCTGCTTCTCCTTCTCCTTCTCCTTCTCCTTCTCCTTCTCCTTCTCCTTCTCCTCCTCCTCCTCCTTTGTATTTTTTTCAGTCTCTATACATTTTTGTAATCATAGCTGCTCAGCTTATTTTCATAAGAGCTAACTTTTTTATTTTAGATATTACTGCCAATGTAGAGAGAGAATATTAGAATTTTAACAAAATATTCAATGATTTAGAATCTTGAAAACAAGTGATATATTATACTGTCTTTGTCGACCTTTACACAATACACAGTATGAAAAATTATAATTATTCTCAGATATGTCTAGTTGGTGCAATTGCTCTAATTTTGTGTACAATGGAAAATAAATAAATAAACCATTACTGCTGGGTAGATATACAATTAATTTTGGTCTTGTTTAACATTTTATTCTGTTATATAAAAATGGTTTCACAAGCATTTTGTCATCAGTGAGTTAATTACTATCTGTACCTAATGTTATATTTTCCCTATTGAAATATCAGGAAAGTTTTTTTCTTACAATTATCATTATAACTATTATGTATTTAACAATGGTAATGATAATCCAGGAATGAGGTAATCAACATAAATAGTTGATGTGCCATAAGTATATTTGTAGATTATATTAAATACTGCTGCAGTTTAAAAGTGTTTGTGATGTCATTGCACAAGTACTGTGGAGTCCTAAAACAGAAGATTTATAAATGTTACCGTGTTAGGCCTATATTCATAACTTTCTTTATCGTTTTCATTTGTTACAGTGATTAATTTTCATTTAAATATTCAGGTGTATAGCAGTGAGGGTCGTTTCACCTTCACTTCACACACACCTGGAGAACATGTCATCTGCTTGTACTCCAACTCCACCAAGTGGTTCTCTGGATCACAGCTGGCAAGTTTCTTTATGTATTTGTTTGTACATAGAAATATATAAGTATGTATATGATTACAAAGATGACTTCTGTAGTATGTCTGCAAGGTTTATTTCATGAAAAGGAGATACAAAGTAGTACTTACAGGAAATACCAGGTAATTTTGTATTCATATTTCTAGAATGTATAGCAGTGTCATTTTTTCTTTTATTGAATAGGATTGCCTAGTATTTACATTTCTGACACATCAAGGCATTAATTTTAATGTAACAGCAAAGAGGAAATGTGGAAAAAATGTAAAATGTGGATGAAGTTTCAGAGAAAGGGTTTTTTAATTAAGACAGCTATAAAGTTCCCATAATTGTCCATTAGTATTCCACATGTCAAATAACAGGAAGTGTTTGATTAAATTTACTATTTTTTCCATAACAGCGTGTGCACTTCGACATCCAAGTTGGAGAGCATGCAATTGATTATGCTAATGTTGCCCAGAAGGAGAAGTTAACAGAACTCCAACTCAGAGTGCGACAGCTACTGGATCAGGTTGACCAGATTGCCAAAGAACAAAACTACCAGAGGGTAAGAAATTTTCCAGCCCTTTATATTCAGCAGATCAAATAAATTGATTTGTTATATTAATCTTATAAAAAGCAGTACAGAATTATTAATTTGGCCTGATTATTTCAGTATCGAGAGGAACGCTTCCGACAGACTTCTGACAGCACAAATCAGCGAGTTCTTTGGTGGTCCATCAGTCAGATTGGCATTCTAGTTGGCATGGGTTTTTGGCAAATGCGTCACCTGAAGAGTTTCTTTGAAGCCAAGAAACTGGTGTAATTAGTTGGAAAGAATGTAGGATTTATTTATATAATTTTTTAACCACCTGAAGAACACAAGGCTTAAATCACCATAATTAACATTTAAAACAAGTAGCCAATGTTCACTTCATCCAAAAATTGTGGTAAATTCATCTCTGCTTTGACAGTGGGTAACTTAAAACTTCCTCTGATGGGTGAAGAATGTACCTGCATTTCCTTTAAATTTGATAAGTGGCCTAGACATTAAGACCTCACATTGCTTAGCAAGAATATTAAATGTGAAATGCCAACCTTAATGTATAAAAGCCAAAATGCCCAAATATCTGTTCTGCAAATGTTCTCTATTCATGTTTCTCATTTCATTTTGTCGTCCTTTTATGATAAGTGTTGTTAGCCTTGAGCTTTGTTTTGCTATGCTTCAGATAATGATCAGATTATAGGTTTGCCATTCATGCTCCAGAAAGAATGATAAAGCTTTGACTTTTTCTTCCATAGAAAGAATTTATGCACTAGCTAGATGTAAATATCACTTGTGATTAGATTACTGATGACAAAATAAATGGGGAAAGTTGTAATTATTTTTCACTTTCACTTTTTCATTTTCTTTTTTTGTTTCAATTGAATACTTATATTACATTTCATTTTTAAGTTGGACGTTTCAAAAAGATTGGAAATGGTATGGTTTAGACATTTTAAGTAATGTCACTTTTTGGTTAAACACTGAAGAAAGTTTGCACTTTTTTGTATTGTTTCCTGTAATTGTTGAAATAAGAGTTGGTCTAAAAAAACATTTTTTAATAAAACATTTGTTTATCTCATTTAAGCCTCATTACCTACATGAAAGATATAAATACCATAAAAATTGGAATGTAGAATCTCATAGGGAATAAACCAATTGATAAATTTGATTGTATATTCTTACTAGATGTGTTATAGAATATGGGAGTCAAGAAAAATAAAGGATCTGCATATAAAGGTTTGAAACAATGTTATATATAAAACTATGAAAGGCAATTTGATTAATCAACAACTGAAGGCCAATTTAGTCCTGAAAAACTTGGGTATGACTGAAGCAAATTTGCAGCCTTAGCCCCATTTGCTGAAGCAGCAAATGGGGCTAAGGCTGCAAATTTGACCCCCCCCCCCACACACACACACACACAAAAAGGGGGTAAATGACATGACACTTCATCCAATTACGTTTATTGTATAATTGCTGCAGGCAAATTCCTGACAACTTAGAAATACAGTGGATACTACTGGCTTATAACATGGGAGATTACTTTGGTTCACACAGCTATCTCATTGTCACAACTTCTCTCACATTTCAAGGCACAATCCTGGAAAGTATAAAAAATCAATTAGTTTTTATTTTGAAAATCCCCATATTTCCAAAAATCTCTTTCAAGACAATGTTTACAAATTTGATTACCTAATGGTATTTCTGGTAAAGCACCAAATAATGACTGCCCCAAATCCTAATACTGGCTACTGGGTATGCCTTGGGGAACAGATCCTCACAGTAAATCTCCCAAAAGAAAAATCCACCCGAGTCCCCATCCCTCTCACACTTAAGAATGACATGACCCCCCCCACCCCACCCAACTCAAAAATTCGGAGAGTTTGGGGAACATGCTTGAACCAATAGTTAAGTATGTACTGAGAGTCACCTGTTCCTATGAGCATACCATTTAGAAAAACATGATAACCACTTCAGTTGGATCAAAACCTACATTAACCCATTCCTGATGGTTCATGTATACAAGTGTCATAACATACTGCTAGGTCTGCAGGGTATGGCTGTACAAGCAGCAACAAGCCAGAGCACATGGAGCTGGAAGTTCCACTACATGTAGTGGACTCCTGCGCCCAGTGTCTGGACATTGCCAGAAATCACCAGTTTATGGCACTCAAAGATTTCCAATACTCGTCAGTGTTGGGTTAATATGTAAAAGGAAATAATAATAGTAAATAAAAGAAATATATATATATATATATATTTCATATCCTCTGATTTAATTTTTGAGTAACTGTCAATCTAACTATGTAAGATTCTTATTGATGTTTTTTACTAAACTGAAAATATATTCATCCCTCCCCTACAATATTAATGTACATCCCCTTCACTTCCGATGTCATTATTCAGCAATACCAATGTGAGAAGAACCAGTATTCAAAACACTTGCTAATATGAGTAGGGAGCATGTGTTGCAAATACAGGTGTCAAAAAAGACAGTCCACACACAGGCAATCCTGAGTGACTAAACTTGGAAACTGGGATTGCAGACTTCAATCAACACATTTTTAAAATAATCACTCCAGAGCTGCATTAGCCATTAAAAAAGATATATCATTTACAGGAAGAGTGCTCTATTCTATTTTTTAAAGAGCGTAAACTATTTTCTGCTACTGCACAAAGTGATGCTTTCAGTAGCCTTTTTTTTTTTTGCATTTCCAAAAATAAACAATCAAATTTAAACTACAAACTACATTAGCCTGAAAATTAAAATATGCATTTAATAAAATTGTACTAAAAAGCATAAAGCATAAATATATCCTCTGGTTTATATAAAAAAAAATTACATGCATAAAGAACTTAAAATTATATAAAGAATTCACTAGCTAACTAAAATATACAGAACAAAAAAGACATGCAACAGTTTTAATCATCCATTCAAGAAATTAAGCATTTACTATAATCCCATTCTGAAAGAGAGCACCTATTTAAAAATCATAAAAATAACCATTGCATACTCAACATCCATTTACTATATTTTTGAGGAATAAACAGGACAGAGAGAGAGAGAAATTGAAATAACAGTCTACAAGCCCACTAAACAGGAAGGCAAAGTGATAAAAGCAAGTGTGTTTCAACTTACCTAATTTAGTCATATTGAAAAATGTGAATGCATAAGGAATCCTCATAAGAAGAATTAATATCGTTGCAAGTTACTGGCCTTCTCATCATCACACCTTCGTAATCATGTTACTCGGAACAAATTACTCTAGAGCTTCCTCAGATAACCTATTCTGGTTAGTCGATTGAGAAAGTGAAGAGCAGCTGAACAATAATTTTTGGTGTTAAAAAGCTCCAGCTGAATAATTTTGAAGAACTATTAGAATTTAAAATTTCCTCAATTTATGACCAGCTTTAGTACAGAAAACCATCAATTGTGTTTTATTGGAAATTATCTGAAATATTTCAATAATTTTACAATAACTGAAATTTGTAAAAAAAAAAAATAAAAAAATAAAAAAAAAAAAAATCATATTAAACAGGCCCAGCCTATTTGTCTCATTCCCTCAGCAATTGATTTCATGTTATCCAACGTTGCTAATACCAGAATCCAATTTGTAAGATAATTATACTTTACATATTTTATCTTACAAAACACTAATGCATTTTCATTATCTTGCATCATTATTTCCCAATATCAGTAATATCCACCTTCAGAAAGTTTATAAATATCAATATCTAATTTATGAATGCAATGGTTCAGTTCAATAGAGATGTGCACTTTTTAAAATCCATCAGTAACAAATGCTTCAAGGGCTTTTGTTAAAGTTTTAAAGAGAAAAGAAGAAATCACTAACATCAGTAATTTTGGAAGGATATTTAAAGTTCTAAGACCAATATGAGACAAAAATACTGTTAGTCTCAAAACTAATATTCACGTTCATGATCATTTAAATTTATACTTTATGTATGCATGTGCATGTACAACTTTAATGTACATCCAGGACTAAGAGAGCAGAAGTGCAAATGTAAGAATGATATGAGTACAAGCAAGAGTGGCAGAATGACAATGACAGTGACAGTGAGAGAGAGAGAGAGAGAGAGAGAGAGAGAGAGAGGAGAGGGAGAGAGGGGAGAGAGGGAGGAGAGGGAGGGAGGGAGGGGAGGAGGGGAGGAGGGAGAGGAGGGGGGAGGAGAGGTGGGGTGGAGAGAGAGGGGGGAGGAGGAGGAGGGAGTGAGAGGAGTGAGGAGTGAGGAGGGAGGGTGTGGTGGTGTGTGTGTGTGAGTGAGATGTGTGTGTGTGGTGATGAGTGTGTGGGTGTGATGTGTAGTGGTGTGAGTGTATAGTGTGGGGGAGAGAGAGGGGAGTAGGAGAGAGAGGGGGATGAGAGAGGAGGAGGAGAGATGAGAGGGGGGAGGAGGAGAGTGGGGAGAGTGGGGGATGAGGAGGGAGGGAGGGAGGGAGGGAGGGAGGGTGAGTGAGTGTGTGAGTGTGTGTGTGAGTTGTGGGTGGTGATGTGTGGTGTGAGTGGGGGTTGTGTGTGGGGTGTGTTGTGTGAGTGAGGTGAGTGAGTGAGTGGGGTGGTGAGTGATGGTGGGTGTGAGTGTGGTGATGTGAGTGTGGTGTGTGAGTGAGTGTGTGTGTGGTGGTGTGTGAGTAGTGTGTGGTGTGAGTGGTGTGTGTGTGATGGTGTGTGTGTGTGAGTGTGAGTGTGAGTGTGAGTGTGTGTGTGTGTGTGTGTGTGTGTGTGTGTGTGTGTGAGTGGAGGGTGAGTGTATGCAAGTGTATGTGTGAGTGTATTTCACATGTGAATTCCTGGCATACATACATAAATATATTATTTCACAGTAACATTTCTAAACAGAAAGCAAAGAGGAGGGTCAGTTATTAAGAAACTAAATAATTACAAAATGGCATGGGAATTTCATGTTAGAAAAATTATACTGCACAACAAACACTGAAATAAAATTGAAAATGCACACAGGGATGGATAATTCTGTGATTATCATTCCCAGTGGATTAGGTGAGAGCAAATTTGTCGAATATGTGCTCGTTATAGAGCTACTTTTGAACTAGTACCTATCATCTTAAATCTTGTTAGCAACTGCTGCAGCACATAGGTGGTAAGGACCCATGTGTGCAAGGAAACTCGGCCATGGAATATCTGGCTGAGCCTTTTCAGTTCTCTTTTGCTCTCCACTGGCAGGAGGGCTTGACTTAACAGATGACTGTGCTCCTAGTTTCACACCGGAGGCTGTTGGGCCAGTTGAAGGTACAACGCTGTATGATAAAAATAAATGCATTGAGGGGACGCAGTACAAGCAGGATGCATTCCACCTTTTTTCTTCTCTCTTCAGAAAATATAACACTGAATCACACAAGACTCAATATCTAATATTCCAATTTTATTAATCTGTAACTTTATGATTTCAGGTTTTGGCCTAAAATGTTTACATAATATCACACAACAACACCAAAACACAACAAGGCAATGACAATCTGTTAGATTTTGTAATTTGCAGTTTATTGAATGACAGAATAAATATATCCTATTAACTTGAGTTTTTACCCCAAGTGACTAGGTATGGTTCACAGACCATGTAACATTTACAGATCTATATTTATCTTTTCTTCTTACTTGCATGGAATGACTGAGACATGTACATTCACCAAGCGACACTGTTTATCAAGTCCATATTTGACTGTTCATCTAAACATCCTACTCCATTTTTGCTCAGCTCTATATACCTGTCCTACAACAAAACTTGGCAGCTTGTACTTGCAATAACATTGAATCAATCAAAAGAAAATTTACTAAGAGCAATACCCTATAAAAAGTAAAACTTAGTTTGGACTTGTCTGAAATTTTCCAAACATCTTAAACAATCTTATTGCAAGTCCCTGCTGTTTTAAGTGTAATCATATTCTCAAGACAAACTATATACAGGCAACAGGAATAGCAGCTTAAAACCATAACCCACATGATTAGAAGCCTTGTTAGCCAATCTTCAGCCAACTTTATATTTCCTAGATGTGTGGATGTACAAGATTATCGAGTACCTTTCATATTATTAGTAATGCAGTGTACCCATCACAAAATGGAGTTTAACTTTGATCTTAAGCATTTGTGACAGCTGTACAAGCACTCTGAACAGCAATAAAACAGAAGCTTTAAGGCTCCCGATGAGTAACTTAACTTAACAAGCAATTAGTATCCCTTGTCAAGTCCATAACTGAGAAATTACTGTACGTACAGGACGCGCATGGTATTGGTAAAGCCAGCTCCCTTCTGCCAGCCAGTCACCACAACAACAGGGTCGCCGGGCTTGATGAAGCCACACTCCTTGCCATACTGAACAGCATAGTCTACGCGAGCATTGACATCATTCATCCAGTCTTCAATACGTTCAGCTGAAAATAAAGAGCCATGAATATTATATCAACATTAAAAGAAAATGCATAAATGCAGCCCAAATATGATTTCATTTTTCGATTTCAAATAGGTAAAAAAAAATCAAAGTATGACTGATTATGTTATTGTTACAATAGTATTAACTTTTTCATTCTTGCAATCTACCATAAGAATTTTGTAAAACTTCATAAATACTAACAAGATGTTCCAAGAAACATTCAAAACATGTCTTTTCTATCTGCCAAGGCGATTATTCTCTAACTTAACCAATCTGTATGCAAAATAGTGCCAGATGATCTTATCCCAGCAAATTTCCTAAAATAAACAAGAACAGTTGAGTAATGTTGTTGCTAATCTCCCATAGAAGTTTTTCCCATATAAACTTAGTTTTACATATACTACAGCTAACCCTGTCTTCTAAAAGGATGCACATCAGCATCAGAATTATAATGAAGATTAAATACTTTAATCAAAATTTCCTATTCCATATACTAAAAGTTATGTCACCTATATCTCTCATTCTCTTTAAAACAATTTAATTCCTCTCAATATCATTATAAATTGACATCTGTAGCCAAACAATAACAATAAATATTGAAATCTTCAATAAATCATATAGTTTGATTCACTGGAGAAAAATAAGAGCTGCAACAACAAACTAATGTCAATCTAAATTAGTGAGGTTTCACACCCAAAATAAAGAATGAGAAAATGCAATAATGATACAATTAAAACCATTCTTTGTAACAGTTAGTTTTCTAACACTCACAAATATCATATTCTTGGGAAATCAACTCCCTATAAAATAAAGCCTCAAGCATAAGTGTCACAGATAACCATCAACCAACTGACTATTAGTTTGCAGATTCTCCAATAACATAACATGCACGTACAAGAGTTGTGTCAAACCAGTAAGATAAAAACCTAAACAAGTAAACAGTGGGAAGGCTCTTCTCTTTCATAAACAATAAAATACAAATTCAATTTTCACATTCCTTTGGAAGCAACTGATTAGACAACTTTCTGCCTAAACACATCAATTTCACCACAATGGTAAATTCGCTTAATTTCTCTTTTCTTACAATCATCAAAATTTTGACAGAATGTTTTTCATTCAACCAAAAACTATTTTCTTCATAAAGCAAATATTTGGGGGATAACATGAACACAGTCTTGTTAAGCTTAAAAGCTCATAAGAATATTTTTTCCAATAGTCTTTGTTCCAGCATAATTTCTTAACAGAATCCATAATCTTCCGTCCCCTCAAAATTTCTAACCAATCACAACAGAACTTCCCTTCACTGTACCAATCCATGTACTAGGCTTTACATATGGTCTGCCTCTCAAAGCCTACAACTGAGGGGCTGTTTTTTTTCACTGCTAGTCAAGGCCAAATAAGCATGTGTCAGTTTAACAGACATATCTTGGAGATGGTTCAACCACACAGGAAGTAATAGGCTGTGTCCTGGTGCAAGTAGTGCTTTCACCATGATGTGAAAGGACATCATTCATAATAAGTGGGTTAATAATTTTTTTTTTTGTCTATATGCTGCTTGGATTTCTCTTATTCAGTATTTGCAACTAGAAAGCAAAATAGACTAGAAGTCTGATGAAAAGAAATAGTCTTTTTCCCACTATTCACTTGTTGTAATACAACTAGCATAGGTTATTATTATGAAATATGTTTGTGTTATATAATGATTACTGAACTTGAAATGGTGCAGGTGTACATTTACACCATATATAATATATATATATATATATATATATATATATATTATATATATATATATGCGTATGCATGTGCACGCACACGCACACACACACACATATATATATATAAACAAAAATAAAAATACATAATCTAAACTGTTTGTTAGAAAAAATTATGAGTACATATTGTGTTTAAACCAATTTTAAATGGAACATGACAGGAAAACACAAAAACAAATTCTAAGTTTCTCAATAAACGAATACTACGGTAAACCAAAACAATATCAAACGAA
>NC_051396.1:15140521-15150521 GCF_015228065.2 Penaeus monodon | reverse complement strand
TACATAAAATTACATCGCATAATATCTCAAGGAATCTCAGTGACACCGAGATCATAAATGAAACATGTTCATCAAGTTCCTAGGAAAATAAGTATCTGAAAAATCACAAGGACTTCCTGATTCACGGACTCCAGCTGCATCAGGATGAAGGATGCAAACACAATGTCTACTCATTTGAACAAGGAGGAGGTCACCACGGTCCTTCTCAGAGACTGCAGGAAGGTCTACTGGGACACCTGGGAGGTTCATGCCCTTCTTGCTCCCAAGCATACCTCCATTTTCAACCTCACATTCAATGGAATCACTGCCTTTAAATTAAAGACAAAATATGAAATTAATTTAAAGAACAATAACATTGGCTGTATCTTTTTAGAAGGTTATTCTCTCTAACTTCTTATAGCAAGCTTTTTACTGAATAGAGTATCACAAAATAATTCATAAATATTATAAATGCCCCCAACTTACCACATCCTTGGCAATAGAGAGAGATAAGGCCATCATAACAAAAATGCGGTTGCCAGTTTCACAACTTTAGGTGATGTTGACATAGTCCAAGTAAAGCACCTCTTCTGAGCACTTTTCGTAGTAACTAGCTATCTTGGTCAATTGATTGTGGCACTTCCTTCAATTCAATTTCACTGATGGTCCCTTACAATAAAGAGTTCACTCATTAACTGCCTTTGAATGAAAGGATAAAGGAAGAAGACAACAGGGCAGGCAGAGAGGAAAGGGAAAGAAAACACAGGCAGGGGAAAGGGGTAAAGGGAAAGAAAGAGGCAGAGGTAGTACAGGTAACAGGTATGGTATGGTATGTATGAGTATGGTTATGGTTATGGGTATGTACTGGTATTATGGGTACAGTAGGTACTGGTTATGGAGAGATCGAGACAATGAATACGTATAGAATGCAGACTGAAGAAACAAGGATAGGATAGAAGAAGGATGGGGATAGACACAAGGTATGGATAGGAAAAGGATGGGGATAGACACAAGGCATAGGATATGAGATGGATAACGGATAGTGATAGGATGATGGATGAAAACAAGGATGGTGCTATGGAAGAAGGATGGGGATAGAAACAATGATAGGGATTAGAACAGGGATAGGGATATGAATAGGAATTGGGCACAGGAATACAGACTAGGATAGGAAAACCACAAGATAAAGGAAATAATTATGAATTAACATACAGTATCTCTCTAACATGTACATTTAATTAATAAGGATTATTTGTTGATAAATTACAATCTGGTATAGATAACTAATACATCCTGATAAGGATAGGCACAGATTAAACCATTCTCAAATTAGGCAGTACGGAATTCTCAGGTCCACTTGTATCAGGAGCAAGCAACGGGATAGTTCATGCCACCTCAATCTTCTCCGACAACTAAGAGAATCAGCCTGGAAAGAAAAGATGTTAAACATGGCTGTCAGACATATGTCTCACATGATGGTAAATACATGAAGGATAAAGCCAAGTGTAGAATGTGTCATACAGTGCGATGTTTTAATGCAGCCTCTCGATCATATCTTCGTAACAGTCATCTCAACATAGATCAGAAGAGACAAAAGCTGAAGAAAGGAAAAGAAGTAAATCTGGTGAGACAAATATGCAAAGGAGTAAATATATTAAAAAGCAATCACAGTATTACATGTTTCCGGATGATGTTCGGACATGCTTTAGATCATGCAGCGTGGTATCTGAGTTAGGGATCAGGAACAGTGCATGGTATATAACAAATCAGTAAAAAAGGAAACAAATTAATAAAAATGGAATACATCAAGATAATATTTACAACAGAAATGCACAATGGTAGATACAGTTAAAGCTGAATCAGCATCTTACAACTTGAAGTAGATGCGGAAGTCTCGTTAAGGTCAGAGTCACGATGTCAAGGAGTCGATTAGTGTGTCAACATATGTGGCATCATGGCCATATTGCGTCATGTGTGTACATTCGAATCTGCGAAGGTAAAGGAAATCAGTTGTAGATGTCGAAAATGCAATGCACGCTAATGTTGTATTGAATACTTTGGGCTGCTCGACTAATGCATGAGAGTCCAACTGTGCATAGCAGTTAAGTGATGTTATACAGATATTCATTACAACATGTGTAGAAGTAGTGTGCATTCATGTGTGTGATGAGAATCTCGTTGTGCAGTGTGAGTGTGGTTGTGCAGTGCTGTCTGTGTGTCTGTGTGGCATACATGTGTGTGTGTTGTAGTGTGCTGCATGTGCATGTTGTGTGTGTGTGTGTGTGTGCATGTGATGTCGTGTGTGTGTGTGTGTGTGTGTGTCTGTGTGTGTGTGTGTGTGCATGTGCATGTTGTGTGTGTGTGTGTGTGTGTGTGTGTGTGTGTGTCGTGTGTTGTGCATGTCTGTGTGTGTGTGTGTGTGCGCATATGTGCATGTCTGTGCATGTGTGTGTGTGTGCGCATATGTGCATGTCTGTGTGTGTGCGCGCATATGTGCATGTCTGTGTGTGTGCGCGCATATGTGCATGTCTGTGTGTGTGCGCGCATATGTGCATGTCTGTGTGTGTGCGCATGTGCATGTCTGTGTGTGTGCGAATGTACATGTCTGTGTGTGTGCATGTGCATGTCTGTGTGTGTGCATGTCTGTGTGTGTGCATGTGCATGTCTGTGTGTGTGCAAGTGCATGTGTGTGTGTGTGTGTGTGTGTGTGTGTGTGTGTAAATTTGGTTTGTGTGTGTTCATTGTGTGTGCATGTTTCATATGCGGTTTATTTGTTGTTTTGTTTGTCTGTTTGTTTGTTTGTATGTGTGTATGTCTGTGTGCTTGTGCATGTGTTTGCATGTGTACATCTTTTCATGTGTGCAAAGATGTGTTTGTCCAGGTTTGTATGTGAGCATATTCATATTTCAGCATTACATCTACATTCCCCCACAATCAATAAATACCTGAGTCACATCAGCAAACTTAGAACAGCACACCCAAAACACCATGGTAAAAATAACCACCACTTATATTTCCATACTTTTTCCAGTTATACTAATTAAGTGACAACACCAACTACCTAGGCAAGCTATAATGTCTGCACCATCACCTGTCCAGGCACCAACTGAGGTCAACCAATAACTCAACTAACTCTTGCCTACTTTGCCATTCCACCACCACCCTTGCCTCCTCCTGCCACATTCTGACATTCCAATAGCATTCACATTTTCCTCCTCCTCTTCACCACCTCTTCCACCACCTCTGCCACAACCCCTCCCCTCCCACCTCCTCTGCTTCAACCCCCCCCTCCCACCTCCTCTGCTCAACCCCCCCTCCCACCTCCTCTGCTCAAACCCCACCCCTCCACCTCCTCCAACAACCCCCCCTCCCACCTCCTCTGCTTCAACCCCCCCTCCCACCTCCTCTGCTTCAACCCCCCCCTCCCACCTCCTCTGCTTCAACCCCCCCCTCCCACCTCCTCTGCTTAAACCCCACCCCTTCCACCTCCTCCACAACAACCCCCCCTCCCACCTCCTCTGCTCAACCCCCCCCTCCCACCTCCTCCGCTTCACCCCCCCCTCCCACCTCCTCTGCTCAACCCCCCCCTCCCACCTCCTCCGCTCAAACCCCATCCCTTCCACCTCCTCCACTCAAACCCCACCTCCTCCCTTCTGAGGGGAGTGTGATTTTCTTCCCAATATGAGGAAATTTTCCCTATGAATACAGCAAAAAAATTACTTGTTGGGTTTACAATTAATGTTTTACACAAAATTGATACTGAGATGCTTGTCTATGTGAAGTGTACATGAAACATAACAATCACTCATTCACACTTTGACTAAGTTTACAGATTCTTAAGTAGAAGCTTCTGAACTGCTACTATATAGGATTCATTGCATCAGCCTTTCCCACTACCTATGCTCTTCATACTGCAATAATATTCACATCAAAGTATTCATTTTTCTATAAACACGAACACAAATGTGACACTTCATAAGATTCACCAAGACAGTAAATGTATGGTTAACAGTACTTCTTACAGTACAACTAGCAAATTCTTCATCTTTTAAGATGTAGCATATGCACTGAATAATGTAAATACAAAGGTCAAGTTTATAATTTTTTTCATGACAAACATTGAGAGCAAAATTCAACATCATGTCAAACTGACTGCATTACTAATTCAAAAATTTTCCTTTCTTGGTTGCACCACTCACAATCATTATACCCTGCTTATGACTCTCAGCTCCACAAACCTTACTTAATATATTTAGACATGTCACAGAATTTTTCTTTACCTTTCAGTTTCACTTTCAGTACAATTTCTTGGTCTGTGTTATTGTTAGAAATCAAATATAATGACGTAATTTTTCATTTTTCTGTTGCAATAGCATACTTTTTCACATCCTTTATCACAATCTAGGCAAACTAGCAATTATAATAACACTAATTTCAACTACTGACCTTATCTACAATGCCGGCCCACTGGTCAGAAAATGAAAGCGAGTATGAATACCCTCACAGGCACCCAACTGTACAGAATTGAGAGATTCAAGCCCTGCACACCTTCCACTGTCCTCTAGTGCCACGACTAAAGTCACCTACACGCAGCAGAGGTCTTTCAATGACCTTCTCAAGGCCAAACTTAGTTTCTCTGCCAAGTATAACCGTACGATACAGTGGTGTAGCCAGATTCCTCAATCTCCCTCCACTCGTCATTTTCTTTAAAAACTGGTATAGTTCCCATTTCAAAGACGATTCCACTAGATAAATACAGCTAAAGCTATGCCTAACATTTCAACATCTATTTCACTGTTTGAAAAGCTTCTATACATTGGCCATATGACAGAACAACTCTACGGTACACCTAGGTCTTCCCTACTGGCACCAGCCATTACATGAGCTTCTACAAAGATCAATTCCAAACCAGCAGAATTTCTATGGCAAATATAAGGCTTCTATTCCTTTTGTAAAATGTGTTCAGTTCACTGCACCCTTCCTTAAAACATGGAAAAAAAAACATAATTCACATAATATACAACAAAGAAAAGATATCTGAAGCTGGCAACTTTGCTAACAGTGCAAGTCTAATTATAAGCATCTCTAAACTGGTAATGTTTCAAAATGATGCCATGATTGGAAAAAAAATCATGCTTGGACATTACTTGTCTAAACAGATATCTCTACTACATATGCATAGCAGATACCTACTGTAGAGAATGAATATAAATATTCAACCATAAGAGAGAGACCAAACGTAATAACTTTGTTATGAACAAATAATAAAGGTATAATGCAAACATCATAAGTTCAATAACAAGCTCTAGATTCACAGTAAGCCCAATAAAATTTCTAATAAATCCTTGTGGCAGCCACCATTAGAAATGTTCAGACTGCTTGCCAAAATAAAATATAGGTTTTCTTACAAACACACACTTCACAGTGCCTAGGTGGCCGAGATGCTACAATAGTAACAAAAGCATAACTCTTCTCCAGACACTAAAAAAATATCCCAAATTTTGGGTAACCAGTAATATCTATGTTGATTTGATTATCCAGGACTGACTAATAATATATTTGTAAATATTCTAAAATCTTGTTATTTTCAAGAATATGGGGGAAAATTATAGTATTTTATATTCCTTACACAACAATAAGTAAAATACATTACAACCTTTTGGCTCAACTAACAAAACAGAGTAAACATTGCTAGTTGCCATGCAGTATCTGTGATTTCCAAGTACAGCAATACCAATTCAAGTATCTGGTTGATTTCCAAGTACAGCAATACCTTAATCCTGGAAGCTATGAAACAAATCCTATCTGTTCTACAGCTTTGTGGGATTAAAACAGTAATAACTGCAATAATTCTGTTAATAAATTACAAAGACTGCTTCAGTAAAAAGCTCCTAAGTGAGTGTGAATGTGCATAAACGAGGGAATATTCGTTCTTGTGAATAGGAATGTGTCTGTTTTTGTGTGTGCATGTGAATGTGTGTGCACATGTGCTTCTGTGCATCATATGAATGTGTGCACACATCATATGCATGTGTGCACACATCATATGCATGTGTGTGCTCATTATGTGTACGTGTGCACATACACTTGTATATGCACACATATACTACATATGCCCTCGTTTGTTTGCATCCTCATTTGTGTGCATAAATGTGAGATTGTATTTTTGTGCATGCATGTCTTTAGGAGTATGCATTTGTTTGTAAATGCACAAGTATTTGTGTGAGCATGTGGCCTGTTGCTCTAATGCCTGTAAACATCTCATTTCCAACCAAACCTAGCACTGTCAAATATACTTCTATTATAGCATTTTTACCTTCCCTGCTATCCTAATAAAATTGACCTTTGTTCATATCCCGTATGTCCCAAGAATTTAAATTAGTCTTGCATTTAACAACAGGAATGCAAGGAATTTATTCATAAACCTAGAAACATCTGCTCTGTTGAATTATCATACAAGCAAAACCAAATATTTATAATGCTTATAATCATAAAAAATAATAATAATAATAAATAAATGCGTGCAGTAAACAAATTTAAATCAAGCAAACCAAGATGGCAGATGTGTCTATAGCCATGTTTTTGTCATTTTTACCAAGACTAAGATTTTCATCTTTATGATATATTGTTTTTGCCCAGTGTGGGGATATGTGCTTGACACAAGCTCTACACTAACACTTTCAAATCTAAGTGTTGGTCTACTATTATCTTTAACTTCTGTATCATAGCTTCCTGTTTTGGGGTATAAATGTAAACATGCCAACAGCTGCAATGATATTGGTGGGCCCAAAATCCAGGTGTTATTTAGACAGACCATGATAGTGAAAGTTGTTCTCCATTCTGCATGTTACATATATATGGAGTTTTATAGTTCTAACTATATATCTACCTACAGCCTTCCCATATGTCAATGCTCCTCCTTTTAATAACCTTTTAAAATAAATAAATAAAATAATAATCTTTTAGTCTAGAATCAAAAACTGAAAAATGTCTCATTTTTCTTTTTTTTCATGCATGGCCAACCCTGATATTAGGAATGGTGCAGGAGTTGATTATTTCCCAATTCCACTGGGTTAATTTACATGTTAAAAAAAAACATGGATAGTAATAGCAGAGGAAAGTAGAGCTTTAGTCACCCAAAAGGACAACCACAACTGCAACCACCACTTTACACCACTTTGTATGTTACTTCTTATATAGACCTCATAGAAATATAAGAGTAACAACCATAGGGGAGCAAAGGACAACAAATTTTAAAGTAAATAAATATAAACTGAATCTAAAGTGACCTGACTAGCCTCTGGGCTAGTACAGTGGTAATGTGTCGGGCTCTCATCCGAGGGGTCGGCAGTTCGCACCCCGCCCAGGCACGAGAAATTGCAACTGTCGCCTGGAGGTTACTGCTGTGGCTGGGCACCATGGCGGGTAAGGACTCGGTTCAGCCGAGTCAGCACCAGCTGACACATATGAGCAAAAATCAAACAGACAGTATGTCACACCTAGAATATCCACTGTAACAAATGGAATTAAAACCAAACTCACAATTTGGATTTGACAAATGTACTATATGCCCCACAAGGTCAAAAGAATGAAACTAAAAAGGCTGGGATCATGTGGGCCAATGAAAATTAATGTTACACATTCCAAATCCGTGAAATTTAATCAATACTCATTCCTGGAAGTGTACAGAACAGCTGATGATTTTGTCCTAGAACAAACTGTATACTAACAAAACTCACTGACTGACTGACTGACTGATTCTCTTACATAAGCACAAGCACATGCTGAAAACAAACTAACATGCACACACGCACGCACGCACCCAGACAGATATAGGTCTCAGTATTATCAACTAAGTAGGAATACCGTATATATTTCTGACCACATTCCAGTTGTCTACTAGTGCCAAAAAAGTTCAAGGGGTACACAAAAAAAAAATACTGAAAAATATTACCTTTGAATTTCAAATTAGATACTTGCATCAGTCTCATTCATAACTGTTATATCTTTACATCTAAATCATCTTCTCTTTCCTTATTATGTTATTTTTGTGTGTATAAGAATCTATTACTAGGCTGGAAATACACACTACAAACAAATGCACAAGGAATTTTATCAATATCAATTCTGGAGTCCATACTGCTTTTAGCAATATGATTTTTTTTTTTAATCTAAAACTAGAAATTTGCAGATGAAATAATTTTCAATAATGTAACTGACAGAATTAAGAACTATATTCTATATATGGTTCATAATAAATTGTATAAATACCGAGACTAGGGGTACAGTGATTTTGAATTACTTCAGCAATGGCCATAGAAAGATACATCAAGTAATACTAGCAGGCATGAAAACTCAGTCTCCCGAAAGTCTCCCTAAAGATCAATCTGCATTACCTCAAGTAAACCATTATGGCCTTCAACTCTTACCATACTAACACATGTAGCAATGTAAATATAACCTATCATCACATTATCTTACCACTTACATTATAGCAGTCTCTACATAATATTTAATTAAAATAATGTAATAACTAAGAGGATGCTCGTGTGATTCCTGGGACCTAACTTGTTTGTTTACACAGGCATTATGTTTCTTTACATGAGAGCGATAGTTTTCTGCCAGTGTGTTTGGGTTGAACCATCTGCAAGCAGAAAATTCACTCTGAAAAGCAAAATCTGAGTGGAAAATTTCTAATGTAAAATGTTCTGTCTTTCCTGGCAGTTTCTCATCATATATGCACTCAGGAATCCTTTGTCCTTCCAGTGGAGGTTTGTTAGACTTTGATGAGTGCCAAAGAGGTTGTGGGTTTTTCATGGTTGGAGGTGGAAAAGACAGAATATCCTATGTCCAATACGTTATAATAAAGAAATATTCTTATATATCTTTAAATCAAAATATACAATACACACACACACACACACATACACATGTACACGCACATGCACACACACAAGCTTACAAATTCTTGCATGCCAGTACAAAATTACCATTCTTTAACTAACTTACTAACTTACTTCTCACTCACTCACCTCTCTCACTCACTCACCTCTCTCACTCACTCACCTCTCTCACTCACTCACTCACTCTCTCACTCACTCACTCTCCTCACTCACTCACCTCTCTCACTCACTCACCTCTCTCACTCACTCACCTCCTCACTCACTCATCCTCACACTCACTCACTCACTCACTCACCTCTCTCACTCACTCACTTTCACTCACTCCTATTCACTCACTCATCACTTCACTCACCTCTCTCACCTCACTCACACAATCTCACTTTCACTCACCTCTCTCCACTCACTCACTTCACTCACTTTTCACTCACCTCTCTCACTCACTCACTCACTCACTTTTCACTCACCTCTCTCTCACTAACTCATTCACTCACTCACTCACTTTTCACTCACCTCTCTCTCTCATTCACTCACTCACTCACTTTTCACTCACCTCTCTCTCACTCACTCACTCTTTCACTCAACCTCTCTCACTCACTCACTCACTCACTCACTCACTTCACTCCTCACCTCACTCACTCACTCACTTTTCACTCACCTCTCTCACTCACTCACTTTTCACTCACCTCTCACTCTCACTCACTTTTCACTCACCTCTCTCACTCACTCACTTTTCACTCACCTCTCTCACTCACTTTCACTCTCACTCACTCACTCTCTCACTCATCACTTTTCAACTCAACCTTATCTCACGTCACTTTTCATCTCACCTCTCTCACTCACTCACGATTTCACTCACCTCTCTTCATCACTGCACGTTTCTTACTCACCTCATCTACACTCATCAATCACTTTATTCACTCACCTCATCTCACTCAACTCATTATAACACTCAGCACGTCGTATCACTTTCACTCACTTTCACTCACCTCATCTCATCACTCCTTTTCACTGACCTTTAACACTCACTTCACTATTCTCACTGCAGCTCTTCTTCACTCGACTCAACTTTTCAACTCACTTTCCGACTCGCTCAATAAAAGTATAAGGCAGCGTATGAG
>NC_051396.1:15120521-15123021 GCF_015228065.2 Penaeus monodon | reverse complement strand
TCCCATCTTCTCTTTGACCTATCTCTTTTCCTCCTACCCACCTGTAACTCTCTCACTTTTTCCTACTAGTCATTGCCCTCCTGAAAAACCCGTATCTACTTTTCCCGTAGCTTTCCTGCTATTTCTCCTACTTTCAACCTCTCTCTTATTTCTCCATTTCTCACTCTATCCTCCTTGAGTCCCAGCGACCACCTTAACATTTTCATTTCCGCTTTGTTACAGCTACCGCCTTAATCCCGTACATCGTCGTCTTGTACATCCTCCCCTTCACAGCGTCTGAAACCTTCCTGTCGCACATCACACCTATATATATTATCATATATATATATATAATATATATATATATATTATATATACTATATATATATATATATAATATATATATATATATATGTATATATATATATATATATATATATATATATGCATATATATATGTATGCATATATATATGTATATATATATATTATATATATATATATATATATATATATGTGTGTGTGTGTGTGTGTGTGTGTGTGTGTGTGTGTGTGTGGTGTGTGTGTGTGGTGTGTGGTGTGTGGTGTGTATGTGTGTGTGTGTGTGTGTATGTGTGTATATATATATATATATATATATATATATATATATATAATAGATAGATAGATAGATAGATAGATAGATAGATATTTTTTTAGTAAACTGGCCATAATTCTTAATATTCAAAATATCACGATCTGAGATCTGCAGTCAAGAAGGAATGTCTGAGTAAGAAAAGCCTAAAAGTCAGCAAGACCAAGAGTCGACCCATGATACCAGTCTCCCTGAAATTACATAGATGCTCCTTTGAACTAAGAGACAAGAAGTTTTTAATTTACTTTTTTACTACATTTCGTGCACATTGTAGGGAGCTGCAAAAATTATTCAATTTACCAATTCCTTTATCTCTTTTTTTTGGCCTATAGTAGTGTCTACGTATTATTACTCCCAACTGTCTGTGGATTGTCAGCTTGTCATCGATTGGTAATCTGTTAGTCTTCCGTCTCAGAGCGGTCGTCAGACACAGCTCAGATGACACCCCCATTAGGATCGGTAAACTATTCGTATCGCCCCGGTATCCTGCTAATGTTCACCACTTTTTGCGTTTGTTTTATATAGCTTATAAAACAGACAGAATCATCCTCTGCATATACCTTGATTCCAGTAATGGGCGATACGTATTTCATTCAAAAGTTACATAGGACTCTCATCTATATTCTATGTATTATAGAGACGCTGTTTTTCCCTTTTATATAGGATGTACTTTAATTAGACATTCAACATCCAAGCTTCCTAATGGATGATGTACTAATTCCGGTGTGGAATCGGATTACAAATGTATTATGATCCAGGACGAAGTGTAAATACATTACGGACTTGCGTAATAAACTCCATTTCTAGCGCATGTAGGCCATTAACAGATTTTCGTAATCGGGCGATTCTTGTAAATAATCTGTTAGTGATCGTTGCACATACGGGTATATAGTAACCACAGAACACGCTAGCAGATAAACAAGCACACAAACTAACTCTCTCTCTCTCACACACACACACACACACACACATATATGTAAATATAATTATATGTAAATGTATATGTATGTATATATATAATGGTTAATGGTTAAAAGCAAAATAAATGTGCTAGACATCTAAGGTCATGTAGCACTATAGTTAATGTTAGGGAAGGGTGGTTGAGTTAGTGATTAGTTGTCTAAGCTGGGCAAAGGAATTGGTGAGTGAAAGGGTTAGAGTCGGGTGTGGTAAGGAGTTAGATTAGATGGAGGATATGTATGCGTTTGAGGAAAGAGAATAGGTTGTTGAAACAGAAAGTGTGGGATTCTGTAAGGATGTCTGATAGGTTGGGAGGTCGGTGAAGGGAGGATAGGTGGGGGAAAGCAGAGGTAAGTATGGAGTAGGTGGGGAAGAGACAAAATGATAATTGGGGATTGGTATTGGAGGATGTGTAAGAAAGGTCTCTTGAAGGCATACAATAGATGGGTTATAAGAGGAAAGGATATGACAAAGGTCAGGTCTGTGGGAGCGGAAACCGCGAATATTCCAATGAAGGATAGTTATACTTTAGTGATATAGATTGTAGTACGTTTTGGAGATTTTGAGGGGGAAGCAGCTAGAGGGTGGGATAAGGACTGAGAGGTCTGAGATGGTAGAGGTGTGGGAGTTGGTGTTCTACTAGGAGGGGTATTAGGAGACAGAGGGTCTGTGGAAGGGGATACTTGTGACATAAGGGATTCACGTGTGTATCAAGGAGGGAGTGGAAGGGATAGAGGGGATGGTGGGAGGGTTACATAAGGGATTCACGTGTGTATCCAGGAGGGAATGGAAGGGATAGAGGGGATGGTGGGAGGGTTAATGTGGGCAGGGGTTGGGGTCGGGGGGGATGGGCTGTGTTGGGAGGGGTAGGAGGATAGGGTGTAGGGGGATATCGTTAGGAGGAGGATGGATATCAGCAGTTACTTGG
>NC_051396.1:15098021-15115521 GCF_015228065.2 Penaeus monodon | reverse complement strand
TAGTAGCTTCATGACATATAACACTCCAAAGCAGTTTGTACTGTTTCCATTCACATTCATCATAGAAAGAAACAAGCAAATCTGAAATACAGTACTTCACTTTCCAAATGCTGCTGCTTGCAAATATTGTAAATCACTTGCTTTTTGTTATTGTCATACTCCTAGTGAACATGCATCATATATCAGACCTTGTAAACACCATGGCCATGCACCCCTGCACAAAAAATATCTCTTTTATGCCAAAAAAGAATACACAAGTTTCCTCCCTATTTTTTTCCCTAAATTAGAACAACAAAAAACAAACAAACTAACTAAATTCAATTCTACATTGATGGTCCCAAGAAGCATTACTGCCATAAAAAAAAAAACTATTAATACAACCATACAAGTGTGGCATAGCTCCTACAGCAACTACAATAAAAAAAAGTATTTTCACACCCTTGTAGGTGTCAGTTTTACATACTCTACTTTTAAATTTCACTTTTTTCTGTGATTCTAATGACTTAAAAAATCACTCAAAAAAAAAACATAACAAACACTAATACTTAAACAGCATTCAAAAGGTTCAATGTAAAGTAATAAGAAAACTATAAACAACTTATCTATAAAATAACAATGCTGCCCAACACAGAGAACAGTACAGCAAAAGAAAGTTTCATATTAGCTAGCTAAGAAGAAGTCTGAATGTATAAAGCTCCATGGGCTGTAAGGACAAAGTGTATGACTTTGTCATGTCAACACCTTCATATAACATAGATAACGACATCTGGTGCACCTGCTCACTGAACATGTTGGGGAACACTTCTGACAAGCGAACCTGGAAAGTAAATTAGTCTTTTTCATTAACCAGGAAAATAAATTCAATTTTCATTATTCTCAAAACCATATTTTCTATTAACATAAATTAATAAATAATTTGTTCATAAAAAATGCAATGAAATATACACAGAACATAGTTCTGTTTTTAACTCGCCTTTGTAAGTTTTGTTTTTATCTGCTGTTTACCGTAGGTATTTAACAGTGTATCTCTCATAGGTACTCACATTGGTCACAAGGGTAATGTGGGCAGACTTGAATGATGGGAAATTAACTTAATTGCTCACATTGAACAAGAGTTTCTGCTGAATTCTAATACTCTTTACGTTGCTATGATGTTAGTTCATATCTGAACTTTCAATCTAGCTATTAGGTATCTATAAATGCTGAAGGTGATCTTCCAACATGATATTCCTCTGATTTTGAAAGAACGCCTTAACACTGTGTCCAGTTTTATCATCAATTGAAGGGGATAAGAAACACTACTTATTGGTAGTGCACTATCACATAACCATCAAATTTTATATCCTTCAACTCAGTGAATGCCACCTACCTTTCTAAGAATAGAGCACATTAAACAAATAATAAAAAGGCAAGTCTGTCCTAACCTTTCCTCCGTTTGTAGAGCATGAAAGTCCCTGGGATTTCAAACCGCAGTCAAAACCCAGACGATGCAGTGTGAGGGATGTGGTCTTGCCTGCAGGATGTTGCAATCTCTGAGCACCTGTAGTACTTGGAGGGTCTAACATGGTGCGCAAGTTGACCATATGGACATCACAAGGCAGTTCCCCACCAACAGTCCAAGATGAATGCATGGGACCCACCTATGGATGATGGAAAATGTTAGAGAAAAAACGTAGGTAAACTTTGCAAGTCATATTCTGATACATAAATAAATTTTCAAGCAAATCAAAATACAGTATTTCTTAGTTATACAAACTTTTAGTCAGAATTGGAAGTAAATCCTGTGAGACATTAGGTGTATATGTTACACTATGATATTATAATATCTATTCCTATCTTCAGCATGTAAACTCATTCTAATTATAATTTAGAAACTGGGAGAATCAAAAATACCTATAACATGAGCTCTTGATGACATAGCAAATGCACCTTATCCTGCAGCACAAAAGGAAAACGATTGCTTCTCACCTTGGACACTGGTATCAAAGAGTAGACTGGATAAAGAAGGGTGTTGGTTGCTGCATGAGCCACAAGCGATGGGAAAGCTGCAGGACCATCATGAGCTGGACCAGATTCCTGCAGCAATATTGCTCTCATTAACTTGTAAGTGATTACACAAAGCAAGTCCTTTTGTAATGCTGAGGTACTGTCCTTAACTTTAATTAAATTTCACAGGAGCTATAGTCTCAGTCATATAAACTCATTCAGTCATTATATGCTTAATCTCTGTATAAATATCAAATAGCTGCATGACTATCTACCAATCTATCAACATTCTAGTCGAACTTTTTGTTTGTTTCTAATACAATACTATATATCATTATAATCATTAAAAAAAAATACTTTCAGGCAACAAGTTATAATTCTAAAGGGTTTAGTAAACATAAAAACTGCAAACCTTGGTGGAGATCCTTGGCTCGACCAAAACACGGAAGTTATTGGAAGTGTGGAGATTGTCTAGGATACCCTGGCCAAGACCTCGGTTGTCATCCTGGTTTAGGCGGCGGTCCATCATGATCTAATTATTGATGGGTGGAAAAAAAAGAAAGAGAGAGAAATAAAATAATTGAAGTACATGCTTTAATATCCTGTATATGCTTTAATAATAATCTGTATGGGTCTCCATAATTACAGAAAAATATCCTGGAAAAACTATAAAGCCTAGAATATATTGCACTTACCTCCAGCTGTCCACTTTGCAAGGAGGCACCACCAAGAGGCTGAGCAGAGATGAGAGAGAGGCGGAAGTCTTTGTCTTGGATGAAAGCTTGAGATGGAATTGGGTAGTAGTTTGCTTGAAGGGGTAGCTTTGCGTACCTCACTCGCTTGATAATCTGGTAATGGGGAGAAATTATGTAAAATAAATCCTTAACCCATAACTGACGGGTAGCATTCATAGAGGCCAGGGCCTTGCTGCTGGGGGCTTATATCGTCGCCCTAGCATGCGCGACCACTCATGCCAAATACCAGCATCCCATGCCGTTGTATTTTCATTTTAATTATTTTTTAAAGTCTCTACTTGCCAAACTTCCTGATAAATCGAGACTGAAGGGTATTTTTGTAGTTATATAGACTCCATGGTTGATCATTATTCAGTCTATAGTCCGAATAAAATAAGCAGTGTGCGGCATCATGGAGTTGAAATCGTCGGTTTGTTGCATTTTTTTTGTTTGTTGCATGGTAAAAATGAGAAAGTGTTAAAACCGACTTAATCACACTTTCACTGGCAGAAAAATAATCTTTTGCCGTGATTGTAACAAAAAAAAACTCATGGCATGTCCATACATACTCTATGGCATGTGTGCACGTGCCCCCGGCAGATGGTCCCGCCATGCCATGGCATGTGCGTACATGCCACCCGTCGGCAATGGGTTAACAGATGTAGCTATTACCAAAATATATATATACAGAGAAAGAGAGAAAGTGAGTGAGTGAGGGAGTGTGTGAGTATGTGTCTATCTACTTGTTTGTATGCATTTGTAAATGTGTATGTGCATATCAATATTTTGTACAAGTCTGAATATATATATATATATATATATATATATATATATATATATATATATATATATATATATATATATATATATATTATATATATATATATCTGTGTGTGTGTGTGTGTGTGTGTGTGTGTGTGTGTGTGTGTGTGTGTGTGTGTGTGTGTGTGTGTGTGTGTGTGTGTGTGTGTGTGTGTGTGTGTTTGTGTGTGTGTTTGTGTGTGTGTTTGTGTGTGTGTTTGTGTGTGTGTGTGTCCATGTGTGTGTTCTCATTAGCTTGTGTCTGAGTTCACAAGTGTTTGTATCAGTCCATGTGTGTCTGTGTATCTATCTGCATATGAATTTTTATCCAAGTACAAGTATGTACGTATATGTTGTATTTTTTTTTTTTTTTTTTCAAGTGCCCTGTCCTACAAGGATGCTGGCGATCATGGATTTCCATGATTTTCTTGGCAATTTAGAGTGGTGGTTTGCCGTTGCCTTCCGCCCAGTGTTTCTATCGAGTCACCATCTCTATTTCCCGACTGGCGGCTTTACCCGGATAGCGGCCAGGCAGGCAATCGAGGTGAAGTTCCTTGCCCAAGGGAACAACGTGACGGCCAGTGACTCGAACCCTCGAACTCAGATTGCCGTCGTGAAAGTCTTGAGTCCGATGCTCTAACCACTCGGCCACCGTGGCCTATATATGTTTGTATACGTGTTCTTATACAATTAGAATTTAACAGTAGTACCAAATGTACATATTTGCCACTATAAACTTGGCATTTGTAATAACAGAAAATCAGAAGCACCAGACCATTGTTCCTCTGAGGTATAAGTGTAGATGGTATTTATAGACACCCACAGAAAGAAAGAAAAGAAAAGAAAAGAAAAGAAAAGAAAAGAAAAAAACATGGAGAGACACAAAATAACACACAGACTATACATAGGTACAATATGAGTCAACAATTAGAGAGTTTCCTCTGAATATTATATTTTTTCAATGTATAGAATATCCTAAAGTTACCAGTGTTACTTTGACTTTTCTGTAAAAGCTTATATAGTTTGTAAAGAGTTAGCATGCGCAAGTATTCCCATCTAGAAAGGCATGGAATTTCCTATACTCTCAGTCTAGGGGGTCAGAGATCATGGATCTTTAGTGTAAATGTGTGTGTGTATATCCACCTACAGGTGTATTTGTATCAATGTGTGTGTGTGTGTGTGTGTGTGTGTGTGTGTGTGTGTGTGTGTGTGTGTGTGTGTGTGTGTGTGTGTGTGTGTGTGTGTGTGTGTATGTGTGTGTGTGTGTATGTGTGTGTGTATGTGTGTGTGTGTGTGTGTGTGTTTGTGTTCAACTGCATGATTGTTTGCTCAAGTGTGTCTGCATATACCTGTGAATATATGTGAAAACAAAATCATAGCCATGCAAATGAAACTGTATGTTTTATGACTTAGACTAACCTGGAATCCATTCAAATCTGTGTAAAATATATTGTCATTCTTTATTCCTGTGTTTAGCCTCATGGCAAACTCGAAATTGTGCTCTGCAGTGATGTCAACATGATTACTGATGTCAAGTCCAATGCCATCAACACCTGAGCACAAAAAAAAAAAAAAATATATATATATATATAATATACATTTACATATTATATTTGTTGTTGGTGATTAGGTAATACATATGATTCAATTAAAAAGAAATACATTATTAATACATGGGAGACATTAAGACACATGGATAAATAAACACCACAAAGAAAAAGAAACAACTGAATACCTGGGGAATTCTTGATCTTGACAACATGATGGACATTTTTCAACTGCATGGACACAGTTGACATAAGAGGTCCCTTGACGAGCATAACGCCAGCCCTGCCTATGTCAACTGGCACTGCCTCCTTGTCTGGCAGGAACAAGTATGCACCACTAGTCTCCCGATTATTCCTAGGATATCACAGAATGATTAATATGAGACTGCTATTATTATTATTATATTATTACTACAACTATAATCTACAATAATTAAAAAAAGACAAGCTAAATCTTGGGGGAATTTTATATTGTATTTATTTCTAGACCCTGCATATCCATATTACTAGGCATGTATTTCAGTATCAACAAGTTAAGGTTGTTGTCAAATAATCATACTTGACTCCATATTTAACAAATTCCAAAGAGACTGGAATTGTCTGCCCTTGTCTTGTCACAGCCTGGAGTAAGCCATTACTGCTAAATGTAGCTTCGACTTGATCTGTCTGCACTGAAAATGGGTTGGTGTCCTTTTCCTCAATTACATTGAAGACACTTGGTACTGTAGGTGCTACCGTGTGTCGCACAATCACATCAGAGAACATGACCATCCTGTCAATTCAATATTTATAAATTACTTTTTCAGAAATTTTACTTTTTGCCATCTTATATATAGACACATACTTCAGATACATAATAGATGACAGCTGTACCTTCTGATTATAAAATAGGAGAGATACAGGAGATGATGTGCAAGAGTTGAGAGGCGTGAGATGCTAAATAAGAATGAGATAAGAAACAAAAGGAGAGAAGAGACTAAGTTAACATACTTGGGGTTAACAGTTCCTGGTTCTCTGGCTTTAATGGTGTATGTCATAAGTGACAGAGCTGGTACATCAACCAAGAAAGTGATGTCAAACATTGTCTGCGATACTTCTGATTTAAGAAAGACAGGATCCACCTGACATGGCACCATTTTCTCCTTGCTATCAATTATCTGAAAAAGTAATTTATATGGTACTTATCAATTTCACGCTTAGCCATCCCATGGGGGGAAAAAAATGTGAATCCAAGAACAAAGAAGACTGATAAATCTATATCAAAGATTGTTTTTCCTTTCAAAATGAAAACTATCACATACTCACAAAAGAAAAAGTTGCATAATGACCAAAGGCTGATAAAAATTCAGGCAATGCTTACATAACTATGATCACAGCTATACCTATCTCTTTACAAAAGGTTTTAACTGGCTTCTAGCTTACTTCCACATATGGACTTGATGTTCTAATTGTGAAGAGCTCCTGACGGCGCTGTGCCAGTGGGTTGTAGATGACTATTGGCACCGATGAACCATCTCTTAGTGCCACAATCATGTGCGATGCTAACTTGTTGTGCTCCAGGAACTTTTCCCCTAATTCATAGTAAACTGATCCTGCATTGGCATTATAACTCCGCTGAAAATAATGCAAAGAATAGTGGATATTCAGTACCAAACCAGTGTAAATACTGTGTATTTCTTATTCCATACATTTATTTATGCGTTTGTTTATTAATCTAGTCCCTACTTTTGTGTTTGTCGTCTGCATGTGTGTGTGTGTGTGTGTGTGTGTGTGTGTGTGTGTGTGTGTGTGTGTGTGTGTGTGTGTGTGTGTGTGTGTGTGATGTGTGTGTGTGTGTGTGTGTGTTGTGTGTGTTTGTGGTGTGTGTGTGGTGTGGTGTGTGTGTGTGTGTGGTGTGTGTGTGTGTGTGTGTGTGAGTTTGTGTGTATGTGTTGTATAAGTTTGTGTGTGTGTGAGTTTGTGTGTATGTGTGGTTTGTGTGTGTTTGTGTGTGTGTGTTGGTGTTGTGTTGTGTTGTGTTGTGTGTGTGTTGGTGGTTGTGTGGTGTGTGTGTGTGTGTGTGTGTGTGTGGTGTGTGTGTTGGTTGTGTGTGTGTGTGTGTGTGTGTGGTGTGTGTGTTGTGTGTGTGTGTGTGGTGTGTGGTTGTGTGTGTGTGTGATGGTTGTGTGTAAATGTGTGTGTAAATGTGTGTGTAAATGTGTGTGTGTAAATGTGTGTGTGTGTGTGTGTGTGTGTGTGTGCACGCGCGTGTGTGTGTTTGTGTATGTGTGAAGGTGTACGTATGTATTTCCATTCATAGTTATAAAAATATAGCTTCATTAACAAAAGTCATTTATTAATTTAAGTCTTACCTGTTCAAATGAAAGAAGATAATGAGCTGCCTGCTGAATCACATGCTGGCAATTGTGGATACTCTCCAACATTCTAAAATATAAAAAAGTTAGAGGTAACTAAAGAAGCATGTCTGGATGAACAAACTCCATGTGCATATCCATATGTATTTATGTATTATTATGTATACAAAAACAAATGCCTGTGTACATGGGAATTTTTTTTTAATTCCTTGATAATACTTACAAAAATGAAATTCATTATCATATTTCACTCCTGACATCTGTTTAGATCTGTTCAGAGTATCATGCTAATTTTCTGTTACTGAACGAGTTTCATTTCTCTTTCCATTCACTAGCAACAAAAAAAATTATTTGCTGACAGGAATGACCAAAAATGCTGTTAATGAACTCCACATGACTGTACTCACTTCTTTGCATAATCCACAACAACATGATCTTTAGCAGTTCCAGTAATGCCATCATGATGCTGGAAAAGAGCCAAATTTCTGCGAGCCACCACCAAACGAGACATCAGGAGGTTTGCTAACTCAGGCATTGGTGTGTTTATTGCACTCTGACTTCCGAGCATTGAGGAGTACAAGATCTCAGCACCTCTGAAAAAGAAAGAAAAAAAATTGTTACCACTTCCTTTAGAGATCATTAATACAGAATTTCTTTTTTTGATTAGATAACATGGATGAAGAGAAAAAGCAAACATAAACTTAAATAACTGTCTTTAGTTCCTTGGTGAAATAGCAATAATATGTAAATCTGTTGAATCACAGGAGAGGAAAAACTAGCAACTCACCCCAAGCCCTGGTGTCTTCCAGTTCACTGTCACATTTTTATTCTAATCTGACTCTTAATACTCGTGCTGAAGTATGTCTGGATTTTTAAAACTTAATATACAATATACTTTCCATTGAAATTTGGGTATGCTGCTTAATCAATCCTTAGTTAACAAATTAACTTTTTGATTACAGTTACAAAGTATCACTGTGTCAATGGGCTATTTCCCACAGCCAGATCTTAGCAGCACACTAGTTATTGTTTCTAGCCAGAACCTTGGCCTTGGGTCAACCTACTGATTTAGAGCAAGCCTAGGGAGAGTATTTCTATTCAAGTTATAAATCATCAAATATATCTGAGCAAATTAATTATCGTTTGAAAGCAGATAAAAAAAACTTTTCAGTATATCAATGCCTTAAAAAAAGGAAAGAATAGGATCAAACATCAATGAAAAAGCAGAAAAACAATAAAAATATCACAGAAGACTAACAGAACATAAAATCTTGAAAAAAATGGTAAAGCAGGGCTTGATACCATAATGATAAAACTGACTTCACCCCTATTTCATATTCTACATGACACTTGCATTTACAAAATTTAAGAGAACAAAATGTTAAGAAATCAATATGTGCCTATTTTTAAAATTTAGCCATTCATTAACCATATTCAGTAAAATGAGGATGATTAGCAATAAAAATAATTGAAAAAAGAAAAGGACAGATGGCACAAAACATTATTGTGATCCTAGGTTCATGATGAGAGAAACAGAATCAGGCTCCATTATATATTTCATCACAGCCATATTAAAACCTGATACACTCACCTTAAGTATCCTTCCAGTATGCGATCCAAACCTTTATGGAATGGTCGTGTAGTATAATAACCACTCCAATAATGATCATCCCTGTCAGCATACGTAAAGAAGTCTCCTGATAAGGTTGGGAAGACCCCCTGTTCCTCTCCTGCTGGTGAATCAGTCTCCTCATGCAGGGCACGGAAATAGTCCGCAAGAGTGCCGAATTGAGCCTGGAAATTTGTCAAGCTTCAAATCATGCATTCACTGTCATTTAGAATTTAACAGCAAATTAATTCGAAAGTAAACAACTGACTGAATGAGAAAGGTTATATGCAAGCACACATGTTGACATAACTTTCCAATTATCCAATATATAAAGACAGACAACTATATATTTGGAATATTTTAATCCTTACTTGAACATGTAAATCCTCTCTGGAATTCATGTAATCAAACAGCTTCTGGTAATTGGTGTACTGGTTATCCCACTCCTCGGCACGTACATATCGGAAATCATCACCAAGAGGGACCAAGAGGACATTGCTGCGGAAGAGCTGTGCTTTCTTCCGGTACTGGTCTAGGAGAAGCTCGGCCCTTGAATGGATCAGATTCTTTGAGATCATGTCAAGATTATTATTATTATTATTATATATATATATATATATATATATATATATATAATATATATATATATATATATATATATATATTTTTTTTTTTTTTTTTTTTTTTTTTTTTTTTTTTTTTTTTTTTTTTGCTGCTGATTTAACATGGTGAGAGAGAGAGAGAGAGAGAGAGAGAGAGAGAGAGAGAGAGAGAGAGAGAGAGAGAGAGAGAGAGAGAGTGAGTGAGTGAGTGAGTGAGTGAGTGAGTGAGTGAGTGAGTGAGTGAGTGTGTGTGTGTGTGTGGTGTGTGTGTGTGTGTGTGTGTGTGTGTGTGTGTGTGTGTGTGTGTGTGTGTGTGTGTGTAAGTGGAATAGAAAGAGAATGAGAACAAAAGAGAAGGAGAAAGAAAGTGAAATAAAAAGAAAGAGTAGGAAAAGAATGAGAGAGAATGAGGAGAAAATTAGAGAAAGAAAGAGAAAGGGAAAAAAAAGAGGAGAATGTAAGAGAAAGATAAAAAAGAGAAGGAGAAAATAAGTGAAAGTAGAAGAAAGAGAAAGAAATAGAGCTTGATTCTAACCTTGATTTCACATTGTAACTGGTAATAGGCTGTGGAGGAACTCTCCATGGGCAAGTAACGCCAGATCCCGACATTCGCAGAAAATCAAACTGACAGCAAATCTTTGGGTCAGGGCCACAAGTATGGGGTATGTCGTAGCTGTAGAAGGGCATCATGTGGCAAAACATATCTGATGATGAACCTGTGTCTGAAAAAGATAATTATATGTAAGACTGATGAGCCAAAAACTTTCTTAAATAAAAAGAATATAAAGAATATTAATAAACAAAACTTTTCAAACCAAGTCCAGTCTTTTCCATAACACTGAATGTGACTATAACATACTTAAAGGAATCCTTACCCCAGATCTGTCGCCATTTAAACTCTAGGCTCTTTTCTCTTGCCAAGTGTTTCTTCACGGAGTAATGCACACGTTGGATAAGCATATTCTCCAGGCCCATGCGTTTCAGCAAGTAGGCCATGGTGGGAGTCATCCCAAATGGATCTATGGCCCAGCCATTGCTACAAAACAAAATCACAAGAATATCATTAATCAACATATGGGTAACAAAAAACATCTCATTTTAAGAGATAATATACAAAAATCTTACAATATAAAAAAACAATCTTTATAAATGATTTAAATGAGGAATAAATCCTAAAAGCCTGGACACCTACTTTGGCTTGATTCCAAGGTTAAGTCTAACCCACTCATGCCCTTCAACCATCTGTTCCAACATAGCAAAATAATGGGTATTTGCCTCATCATTCATCACCCATCCACCAGTAACTATTTCCAGCTGACCACGATCGGCTAGGCTGCAAAGAAAAAACAGCAACAATAAGTAATCAAATACACTTAAATATAAAAAAAATATATACTTAAGTATTAAAATTATGTGAGACAAGAAGTTAAAAGTACCTTACCTATAGAACTATTTCATGGCCAATGTATCTCCAGTTATTTCATACAATAAAACAAAATAAAAACCTATAGAAGGGATTCTACTGCCCAAGCCTTCACACATACACACATGACTTCACAATATATTACAAATAACAACTCATATGCTATTCTAAGTCTAAATACCTCACCTTCTTACAACATCCTTGACGCTCTCAGGCTGCTGATCCCACCACATGGAGAGGTAGGACATTTCAGCCCAAATAAATTTGCGTCGCTGATCCTGTGGTAACCTCTGCACCATATGATCAAGTATATGTCTTGTTTGATCACTGAAGTACTGCTCTACAGTTTTGATCCAACCTTGATTTGAGATAATATTTTATAACATTAATACTTATTTTGTGTGTACATAATCCAAATGCAAAGAAACAGAAATACTCAATTAAGTATTTGTGAAAAATAAATACATAGATAACATCATAAAGAGAAACAAAGGTAGAAACAAGGAAAATATATATATATATATAATATATAATATATATATATTTATATATATATATAGATATATATTATATATAATATATATATATATATATAAATATACAAAAAAATTGTAAAAAGGGGGTGTACAGGGCCCTCAAGGAAGCAATACTCTACCCGTTTTTACCAAGTATTTCTACATACATTGATCCATAATTGTATGATCAAATGATGAACAATTCAAAATATGGCACTTTTTGGCACCTTATATAATTGCACCGCTTGTGGAACCTACATAAAGGCCAGGAACACATCAGATGACAACATTTCTTTCTCACCAGTCTAAGGTGCACACTGAGACAATTCCTTTATACTTCAAAGGTATATCTGCATGATTTTTTTGGCTTTGCATGATCTATTATAATAGTTATACTTGACCTCACTCACTTAGCTGTTAGATATATTGAAACAATGGCAATACTTTCAATCACTTTTCTTTGAAATTAGTCCATTGCTATGTGAGCAAATTTAATGGAACATATAACTTTTAAGAGCAGACATACTGTGGTTTTCCTAACATTAAGAATTTTCATGCTCATATTGTAAAATTAATCTCTCTACATGAAACTAAATAGAAATTTGAAAAATCCACTCTACTGAAAAATTTCCAAACTATATATGGTTTCTGTTTTTTTTTCACAACAGCTGAAAATGTACATATAATTTTTTTTGGAAAGGTTCTTTTCAGTTTTTTATTGTTATTAATATCTTAATGACATTATAAAAATCATAGAGTCAATAACAATTCTAACAGTATCATTCCACTGGATTGGACATGACCATCACACCATGAAAAAATTTGGCTGAAGGATAGGTGATGGGAATACACTATCATGGGAAAGTGATGGGAATGACTTGCCATGGGTGTAAAAAGTTCTTGGAGGAAAAAAAGGACTCAGTAGGCATTTTGGTACTGGCTCTTTTATTATTTCCAAGGGTAAATGAGTGTGGAATGTACCATCCACGAGCCATGGCTAGAAGAGTGCCAACTGCAGGGAGGACACTATTTTCATACTCAGGATCCTATTCCTGCTCACTGTGACTGGCAGTGCAAGGTGTGTTACAGAAAATCAAATAATACAAAAATATTGAAAAATGACTCAAATAAGAAAATGTTACTTATTTTAATTGCACAGAGTAATAGACAACCTAGAGATCTGATATGGAGTGTGCAAGGAAAACTGTCAATTACCATATTGATACAGTATATTTAATAACAAATATGGACCTTGAAAAGAAGAAAAAAATGCTTAAGTAGAAAATGAGATAATAACATTGCAAAGGGCAGGCAAGGAGTCTCAATACTGCATACGAGTGTTTGTGTGGGCCAGGTCTATAAGCCACACTCAAGTAAACTTCCTACCCATATTTTGGGCCATGTGTGGCAGTGAGGCACCTGGGTCAAGCCAGCCAAAAGCAGGCAGTCCCTTTCAACCTTGAAAACAAAGCCCACTTCTTTTTAGCTACTTAAAATGTGGTTTAGAAATATATGTTGCATTGGTTTCCAAAAATTAACCTTCTAGAGATGGCACAGCTCAGTGGTAGAGCACTGACTTTGCAATCACAAGGTCCTGGGTTTGCACCTTGTTGCCCCTCTCAGTTGCCTCAGCTGTGAGTGGGTACTAGGATGCTGACTTCAGCATGCTGGGGTCAAAGTCTGAGGAGAAAGGAACTGGCCACCCTTCAGCATCATCCCGTGGCTTAGTGTTACTCTATGAACTTGTCCCCAATGTCTACTTAGACCTGGGACCAACTTTGCTTAATATCAATAGCTCATTTTAACTCTTACACTCAGGATCATTCTGTGCCAATTCACAGTGCATAATGTGGTGGAGTGTTAAAAAATACCATCATACCTCTTTGAATGAAGCTTCATCTAAAATATTTGTGAAGACATGAAAAAAACAGTCCTTTAAATGCTAAGTAATTGTGAGCACAAAGCCATTTAAAAAGTTATTCACATACCTAAGAAAAAAGGACCAGTAAGAAAAAATTGATTTGAGGTGTCCGGAGGTACAGGGGCAGCATGACCACATCCTTGTTTTGAGTAAATTGTATTTAAAATTTTACATGTGATGTTCTCACTTTTCTCTGTCCCTGTGAAGTTACTGTTAGTGCTAATTTTATTTGGTTGGCCCTGCTGTATAATATGAGGGAGGGAGGGGGGGAGGGAGGGAGGGAGGGAGGGAGGAGGAGAGAGAGAGAAGAGAGAGAGAGAGAGAGAGAGAGAGAGAGAGAGAGAGAGAGAGAGAGAGAGAGAGAGAGAGAAAAAAAGAAAAAAAAAAAAAAAAAAAAAATATATATATATATATATATATATATATATATATATATATATATATATATATTTAATATATATATATATATAATATATTAAATATAATCTAATATTTCATATTTAGAATTATATATTATTGATATATATAATTATATATATTATATATTATATATAATATTATGTTATAAATATTAATTAAAGTAAAGGTATTTATTCAATGTAAATATCCAATTTGAGAATTAGTTATGGATGTTGGAATTTCTGATATCTATATTAATTTTTTTGGTCTATGTTGTTCTCCTAAATTATGGTATAAATCATTTAATTTTAAATCAAAATGTTGATTTTTCATAAATTTTAAAATAAACCATTTGCAAAGTTCTACTGCACAGTATCATCCCCCCCCCAATTTATTTGCATAATTGTTCAAAGATGATCATCTAATTAATTGCAATGAACACTTACACAGCCACTACATGACATTAAGGAATTCTTGTTACTACATGATGATATTGTTCACTCAATTCTCTTGTTATAAGAGTAAGAAAAGCTTGCACTGTATTTGGGAGTCAGAGAAAATGAGTTTGCCTACTGCCTGGTATATCTAACTAAAAATGGTATATTTGGCAATGTCAACCCTTTACTTCCAGACACCTCATATGATGACTAAATATCAAAACTATTCAAGATAATTTTAGATATGTTTGGGAAATATCCACACAATCACTGGGAAGGTGTGGGGGGGGGGGGAGATGAAGGGATCTCCCAGTGCCTCACCGAACAATGAGTTTGGGTGCATGTACAGTCAGCTACTTGAGGGAAAAAACAGAAGCATAGGAAACATAAAACTACACTGCTCTCTATGCTCTTGGAGGTGGTATAAAGATTTTTTTAGATAATAAGGCTAAAAGAAAGGTTTTAGGTTTACTTTTGAGGGGCTATTTCTCCTCAACTACTGCAGCCATGGCCAAACAAGCACAAAACTGCTTAGTGTGCACAACTTTGAGAAGGCTCAACCACACATGACACAAAGGCCCCATCCCAGTGTGATAGGATCATTCTGGTAGGATTGATAATAAATATCAAGTAAAAATGCTCTCAACATTTCTTCTTATATATCCATCGTCTTAAGAATCCATTCTTTAAACTATTACTATATTCAAAGAATTCCTAGCTAAGATTTTGGATTCTTGTAAAATTCAAGTGGGAAAAGAGTCCACCATCTGCAACAGTACAGCTGAGAAAGAGGAATAACACCTTAAATATTTCAAAAGGGTGATTTTAGAATTGTTGATGAGATGCTTTTTCTAGCAATTTCCAGTATGGTAAGTATTGGCTTTATGAAAAGTTATTCTAAACAAAATGAACATTACAAACCTGGATCATTATGAGAGTGTGGAATAACAAAGACTTTTAGTTTCTTATCAGGTGTCCATTGTGATTCGTCATACTGGATGTTCCACCCTTGTTTCCAAGCGCCACCATCAGGGTTGTCGAATTTCAGAATGTTGTAGACATCTTCCATCTGCAATAAGTGAAAACTTATTTTGATTAACAAGACAAAAAATGTTAGGAAGGAATAAAAATCAAAAGAATCTCTCTATACAAATAATAAATAAATGCATTTGACTTAAGATATGCATGACTTAGTTTACCATACCTGAATATCAACAGGTGATGCAGCTGCTTGTCCAAATATACAGTCATCTTGGGCAATGTTGGCAAAGGTCTTATTGTGATGTATAACAACAGAGGCACTCTTTTGGGGAACTTCCTGCCCATTTATATCATTCACATTCATTGCATTAAGACTATTCCTGGAAGACAGGGAAGTATTATAAAATTTCTTGCCAAATACATGGACCATTTTCAATGCCTTTTTTGTACCATATGTAAATACTTTGTTATATCAATGAGAGGATTTATATTAATGTATTCTCAGTAGAAACTAACACGGGTTTTTTATAAAGAATTTCCGAAGACATGAGGTTTGACTGTCTTTCACAGAGTGAAAAAGTGACAAAATGAATGCAATGATTTAAAAAAAATATATTAATTTAACTTTCACAGCTACTGATATTTTTTAAAATGTATTATTTATATTTCTCTTAAAAAAAGGAAAGTGGAAGGAGTATCTCCTGACCATTATCATTCTGAATGTAATGAGACTAGTCCCAACTTTATCCATAAAAAATGAAGATCTCCTCCCTACAATTTATCCCATATGACTACCCCCCCACCCCACACACACAAAGAGTTAAAGAAAGTGCTTTTTTTGCTGGGATGACAAAATCTGATGGGATTACAAATGAGTATACCTACAGACAACACTGGTAGGATACAGAGGAGACAAAGAAAAAGAGGCAAGATCACAGTGGCTTGAGCATGTGCAAAGGTGATACAGACTTTATCGGGAAGAATGATGCTGAAGATGGAGCCACTAGGCAGGAGAAGAGTAATACCAAAGGAGGTTTAGGGATATGGTAAGGGAAGACATGCAGGTGGATGGGCAAAAGACCACAATACTATTCTGGATACTGTACCTTGCAAATTTGTTTGGTAAACTAATAGAATCACTTGGTCCTAGAAGACCATTTGCCTTGATGTTGGCACTGCCCAATTGTCGAACCAAATCTTTAATCTCTTGGATGGTGTGATGATTTGATTGTATATCATTTTCCAGTCTATGCAGGCGAGATTCGAGAGAGCGCATTTCCTAAAGGAAAATAGCACACATGATAAGTAAAACTTAAACAAATAATTACATGCAAAACATTTTTTCAAAATTTAATATAAGACATTAAATTCCTAGAATCATATTAACACTGTACACACATGGACATGGTAATTATTTACAATATGGATGCACTTGACCAGGAAACATTGTCTTCACCTTAGTATGCACAGCATGATAGAGGTGAAACTCAGGAGCACTGAATTGACTTAGGCTGTGGGCGGCACTTTCCACAATCTTTTTCCTTTGTTTGTGGCATTACTATTCATGCAGATTATTTCTCATACCAATCACTACATCTTTTCACCCTTTACAAGAACACCATCTTTAATTTGTATATCTTAGTGCGTCCATACTGTAAAGATGAACCCTCTAATGATTTCCCATACCTTTGCATCTCCTGGAGGATGGGTTTCTGGTGGTAAGCTTAAGACCTGGTAGAGCAGCACAAGTGTTGCAAGGCTCACTGCACCACCAAACACCAAGGAAGATGCTCGCAGACGCATCCTGAAACAAAAATGTTGCATTTTAAATACTCTAGTAAGCAGGTCCATAAACATTTTCGTAAATTCTAAGTACATGGACTGTCCACTGTTTTCCTTTACTAATAATATTTACATAGATAACCTCACAAGCTATCAATTACTTGGCCTACCTGATCATACATGATCATACATATTATCATTACTGTTCTATTATCTATGTTCATCATTCTTATAATAATATAAACTATAATAACAAGTTATAAACCATAAACTTTCCTTCGCCTAAATGCAAGGAATGGAGTAAATAGTTGAGGTTGGGTAGGCCTAGGATTTGGCATCTTAACTACTATGTGCTTCTGGAGCCATCTATGTTCAAACAAAACTAATAAAACAAAACCATGGTGGAATG
>NC_051396.1:15078021-15085521 GCF_015228065.2 Penaeus monodon | reverse complement strand
GCTCGCCGAACTTCAGGAGGCTGCAGGTGAAGTGGTCCTTTAGGGTTGCGAGGCCGAGAGTGTCGAGGGCGTCGTCATAGCTGTTGTATTCGGGTTCAAGAAGGATTTGACGCTCCCCTTTTGGGACTTTTTTCTACCTTTTATGGGTAAGGCTAGATGACCAAGCGGGCGATGCATACGCGAGTCTGGGCAATTATGAACATTTTGAATATTGGGGAAATAATTCCCAAATACTGGAAGACTAATTGACTTCAATTGGGAAGCATTAGAGTCTGCTTTGACTATGGGGCCATGTGGTGGTCCCTTGAGAGCTCGTTGTCGATGATGACCACGAGCAGCTTGGTGATGGAGGTGGTGGTGCGTGTGTTTATCTATCTATCAATCTATCTATCTGTATATGTATATTCATATATATATGTATGTATGTTGTTTTAATATATATAATATATATATTATAATATATTTATATTTAAAATATATATATTATTACACGTACACACCGTACCCCACACACACACACACAACACACCACACACACACACACACACACACATATATATATAATATATATATATATTATTATATATATATTATTATAAATATATATATTTATATTTATATAAATATACACCCCACACACACACACAAACACACCACAACACACACACACACACACACATTATATAATTATTATTATATATAATATATATATAATTTTATTATATATTTAAAAGTATATATAAAATATATATTATATATAATATTATATTATATATTTTATATATAAAAAAATTAATACAAAACGAAAAATAAAAAAAAAAGAAGTAAAATAAATATAAAAACAAAAAAATGATAAAATTTATTATATCCCCGCCACTTAATCCACCAAAAACACACAACCAAAAAAAGCAAGGTAGTTCCGCAGAAAACAAACATGCGGAAATGGGAAGGCCACGCGTTTTTGGATTCTCCGCCCTTCTTATCCACGTCGAAGGTGAAGAAAAAATCATTGTTTCCCATTACAAAGAAGTGCCGAAGTGAAACCCTTTGGGTTTGGCTCCCCTCTCTCCTTCCCCCTTCTCTCTCTTCCCTTCCCCTTCATCCCCTCTCTTTTCTCCCTCTTCTTTTCCCTCCATCCCCTCCTCGTCTCCCCCTCTCTTTTCTTTTTCTCCCTTTCTTTTTTTTTTTGTGTGTGTGTGTGTGTTTGTGTGTGTGTGTGTGTGTGTTTTGGTGTGTTGTCTTGTCCTCTGTCTCTCTCATCTCTCTTTCACACAGCCACCCACCCCTCTCTGCCTGGATCAAGTACATAAATCGGTCAGTACTTATTTTTATGTTGCCATGGTGATGTCTACGTAAAATCATTGGTTTCCCTTCTCGTATGGAGGAGAGATCTCTTATCCTGGTAATGCCATCTACGACCATCGTCCAATTACTGTAACGAGAAATACTTTTTTTCACGGATTTATATGAGCACATTTTATCTCAGAAATCATAATGGTCATTGCTATCAAAGCTATGTTACATGTTGAAATTTTACGTAGACACGCGCAATTGCCAATAAATAAAATCGAAGAAATTAATTATGTTGTAAAATATAAGCCCAACTAAGCTTCTCTGGTAAAAACATATATAAGCACAATAGACAAGGAGGTGACACTCTAGTAGCGAATTTCAGGTTTGGTTTGCCGATACACGCGTCACCTTTCCCAGGCGATGGTAAAAATCCAATACTTTGGGTCTTTCCTTTCTCTAGAATGGCTATGATCTCTTGCAGGTGTGGTCTACACGTGGTAACATTATCATATGCCGTTGCGAAGAATTACAGCAGCAAATAATCAACGCATAATAACCATTTCATCTAACATATGATTAACAAATAGCTATTGCAAAAGACAGCCAGTTCATTACAACAGAAATACCGTTACTGATCTAAAAGGGAAAATAAACTCTTATGGAATAATTTTAAAGTTTTGCGACCTAACACTCTCGATTCAAGGCATTCATAGCGCAAAATATAATATAATCTTCGCAAATGTCAGTATCTGTTTTGCAAAATAAGCTATTAAATTTAACAAAGTCCATCTTTATTTTTGTTCATTTAGCTTTTTTTCCAAACAATCGTACCAAACAGTTGCTGGCTAGGGGTGATCTGTGAAAGATTGAAATACAAGCTGAATGAAATCTTAATTACAAATCATGGCATAACAACAAGAGTAATTAATTAATATCCAGCAATCACATTGTCATTCCATAAACCAACATTAAAAGTCAAAGCAATTAATATGGTGAGGTAATTTTTCAAGAACCTAGTGCAAGTCACAGAGTAAAGCTACAATACAATATATGACTTATCTGCAGTTAATGAAAATGATGATGATAATGACAATAATAATAATGATAGTCAATATTAATGTTGCCTAAAAGCTGCCACAATATCACCACTGATTGCTCTAGTGCTTAGGGTTCTTAACCTGGGTTCCATGGGTGGGTTTCAGTGGTCATTATTTATTGCGTAAAAAGGAGTGTGTTTTTTTAGTGTTTAATAATACTTTATGCATTTCATATATACACGAGACAATCAAATTTCATTAAATAAAGTACATTATAAACATTGCATGCAAAGTTGTGTTTATGTGAATATATCTGGGGAAAGGGATTCACAACTTCCATCAGATTCTTAATAGGGGTCCGTGACTCTTAAAGGCAAAGTACCACTGCTCTAATGTATCTTGTTCCAGGAAGTGCAATTAGTTACTTCTACTACAGTCTCACTGCATATGTGTGACTTTGTGGAATAAATGACGTATTTCATACATACATACATACATGCATACATATATATATATATATATATATATATATATATATATATATATATATATATATATATATATATATATATAACCACACAACAAACACATTAACATACAAAACGACAAACACACGCACAACACAAACAAGCAAAGCAAGGTAAAAGTAAATCAGCGACTAGAAAACAAACAGGCGGAAATCGATACGGCAGCAGATGTGTATTTATCTCCTGCCCTTCTTAGTCCACGTTCAAAGAAATGAACCCTGAATACAATGCAGGGTATGTAGGTTCTAAAGATTACAAAGAAGTCGTCTTTTGTAGAGTAGGAAAGTCCAGCGCGTTTGGAATTTGGCTGCCCGTCACTAAGCTGAAGACAAAATAATTTTAATTTTTCCAAGAACATTAAATTCAAAGCTGCTGCCGCATAAATCTAAAACGTTTACATTTTCTCAACAAAGTTAATTAACGTGAATGACATACACACTGTTTATCAAAACTTGTGTTACATTTAACATTATCATTATAAAGGGCAATCGAAAAGTACTGCATCTTAAAAATTGATCATGCAGCGTGAAATATTTAATTGACTGGCATAAAACCTTCCTCCACTATATATCCCATTAAATTAAATTTGGGCCTCGGTAATATGAAAAAAAGACGTCTATGAAAAATAAACTTGCTGATTTTTTTTTAAATATCATTTTTCCCCCGCAATCCAAAAATGACCCCTAGTTTGAATATTATTTGGACTAGGAAAATAGGTACGATTAAATTTTAAATATCCAAAACTAGGGGTTCAATTCATTAACAAATAATTGGTCTGCATTATGGAGAGAGAGAAAAAAAAAAACCGTGAGAAAATGTGACGAAATTCTTATAAAAAAAGTATATTAAGGGTACTCAGCCCATTCTTGAACCGAAAATTGTATAAAACAAATTTTTCGTCATCGAAAATATTTTGTAACATGTCGGTAAATTAATTGGCGATGACTACTTTATAAAAACAAAAATTATTATTTTAAGTCTATCAAATCTTCTAACGTTTTTCTTTGGCTATCATAGAAACTAAAACGGGGGTAACTATTGTACTTTTTAATTTATTAATTTTGTAATAGTTCAATGGGATGATCTTTGCGGTTTAGACGCACAAAGATAGGGCAAATTGAAGATGACAGTCTTGTAGATGATAAAAAGTTGCAATTATCAATACAATACATAATGTACAGAAAGGAGCGGAAAGCCACAAATAAAGGGAAAGACGGGGGAAAGCACTACTCCCCCCCCCACAGTCCCCCTGGGCCCTCCCGGTTTCAACCAAATTTTGCCGTCCATACCGAGGCGAAGACAGTGTTTGCCGGGGGTGTTGGGGGGGGGGGGGGGGGGCGTGGAGTTGGGACCCTAATGTCGGAGGCTGTGAATGTCAAACATCAACTGGAAATATTACGAAACACACACACAGACATGTACACATGTATAAATGTCTGGATACAAACAGGTGAATATGTATGTGTGATAAAAATATATATACACATGCATACAGATGTTTACATAATTCAGACAAATATTGGTATATAATTTAGTCAATCAATCAAAGCACACACACACACATCTCTCTCTCTCTTTTCTTTTTCCCCTCCTCTCTCTCTCTAATATATATATATATATAAATATATATAATATTTATATATATTATATATATATATAATATATATAATATAAAATATATATATAATTTTTTCGCCCCGACCGCCTCGTTTTCTCTGCCACCAAAAAAGGGAGGCTAGGGAACGGGGTGCTATTCACGGGGCGTGAACACTGAACACCCAAGAGGCACCAAACCCACCGTCCCCGAAAACCCCGGGGGGGAAAACCCCTTGGGAGGGAGGGCACGAAATAAACACACCTGACCCCTTTCCTTTTTTACACAAAATTATTTACCCGTACACTTTCTATAGGCACAAAACAGGGGGAAACCAGCATGTCACACTGCACATACAGCTTATAACAGGGCAACACAAAATATTCGGTCACAAGGGCACAACAGGTCTTCACAGGACAGACCCAACTCCCTCTCTCCCCTTTGGGTCGTTTCCACTCCCCTCCTCCGCTCACAGCCCGCTGCGTCAGGCCCTTCATGTTAAAACCCTGCCCGGTCATCCTTTTCATGTTAACACATGTTTCGCCAGAGACAAGCCCCTGGCGTAGCAATATTATTTTATATATATATATATATATATATATATATATATATATATATAATTTTATATATATTTTATATATATAAAATATATATATATATAATATATATAATTTTATATATATTATATATATTATAAAGTATTAATATTATATATAATATATATTTATAATGTATATATATATTAATGAGATTTGTATGTGGGGCGTGGTGTGTGGGACTGTGTGTACGCGCGCGCGTGTGTGTTTCGTAATTTTTCCATGATGTGCGTTTTTATTTAAATATTCCCCAAAAGGCTTTAGTAATTAACGCCACATTAAATTTTGGACATTTAAAAAAAAATAAGTAAAATGTAGATTAGTTAGAAAAAGCACATACATATCTATCTATATGTATTTGTATTCCTAATAAGACACTCATACGACTGCTAGCGCAGCCCACCTCTGCTTACGAAGCGATATGAAAAGCGAAATAAGTAAGGTCTCACTACTTTGGGTTTCTACGACGCAATACAAAAAAGTAGGTTGAAAACGTAATGTGAAACCTTTTTCTTAAAACAGGTAAGATTTATTTGTTCCTTTCAATAGCTCATATACCAACCGTTGCTATACTCTTTTGGGTATATTTCCCACCCTTTTTTACTTTGTGATAAACATTTGAATACGATTATCCTCTGAACGGATTCATCCTCACTGAATGCTAACCGTGGTGGCCAGAAGGCGCGCCAGCGAATTAGTTGACAGGCTAATCAGGGGTCTACTTAAGGGTCTTTTGGTAGTTCTACTCTGGCTTTTCTCTTGGCTTCCTTATTTAGTTCAGTGCGAAGCTTTGCCTGTATTTGCTCTGCCTGTGAGGGGTTGGTCAGTGTTGGAGCAGGGAGAGGAGCCTCGCCCTGAGATGAAGTGAGAGCTGATTTGTATAAATCCAACTCCCTCTCCTTGGCGTCATGGCGACTTTACCTACCTTCTCCACCTCCTTACTCATCCCGTGGTTACAGCAATCAGCAGGAATGTTACCTCCTTGTCAAAGAGGAAGGCTGCTTGATTCTTGGCGAGGAATTTATGATTCTGGCCCTCATTAGGGCCAGGAACTCCATTATGTTGAAAGGGTCTGGAGCAGATTGAGAAAGGGGAAGTGCATCATTCCTCTTAGGAAGGGAGAGCCATTTCCCTCTTGTTGTGTGTCCAGACATAGATGCCGATGGGAAGGGGGGGGCGTGCAAGAACCAAGCCTAGGGGATGCAGACATTTCCTTATAGTTTATTTGTCTTAGGTCGTTGGTTGACCAGGGTAGACATCTGAGTGGAAGTCAAAGGTTTCCCTGATTTGTCTACAGGCCTGTAGATGCCAATCCTAGACTTACCTTTGGTTTCTTTGTTGTAGCCACTTCAACAGCAGGTCTACGGGAGTCAGCCCATGCACATTTTATGTTACTAGGGACATAGAAAGGTTGCACAATGATTACTATGACCATTTCATTGCGTGAGTTGTCTGTGTTCATATCAGCCCGAGTTGTTATCGGGTTGTTTTTACTATGCATATGTCTTTCATTCTCGCTCTTGCGCTCACCCACCACGAACTTCACTGCTTTATATAAACAACACTAGTAGGACCTGTGCAAGGCCAGTGAAGTAATGGTTGCTTGACCCTAGCCTTCCTAAAGAGTCCAGCCGATTGTCCTGACCCAAACGTTCAGACCACCCGTCTTGCTGGGACAAGGACCCAAAGAGGTGTGTCGTATACATTCCCCAGGGCCGTCAGTGAAAATGATGCTCTGAGGTATCTAAGAAAGATGAAAAAATGCAAAGAGGCACTGTTTTGATATATATATATATATATATATATATATATATATATATATATATATATATAGTATACATATATGTTGTGGCCCACAACATATTCCACACATCTTACTAAATACTCTTCAGTATCAAAGCTTATGATGTTAAATTAATAAAAGCTTAAATGTTCTCATTATAGTGTAATTTTAAACAATTAATCAATGATTTTAAACTGACCATATTAATATTAATTAGTGCAATTCAAGTTTTGAGTTAAATCATTGAATATTATCAATACAATGTAATAAAATTACAATACCAAACTTTACAAAAAGTAAGTAAGACATTATTTAGGATCTTAACTCTTTAAAAACTACTGGACAGTTATGACTCACTGTTATATTATTATCAACCATGAAACTTGATGAAAGCAAAATCAACAACATGCAAAACTACGTCATATCTTCATGAATCAAATGCTATAAAACAAAATAGCAATTATTATAAAAGTAATGAATTATTTAGTATCTCAAAGTTAATAATGAATTAGATATTACACAAATAATTATGATCACCAGACAAGCACATAATTAGATTATTAGAAACATGCTCAGTGCATTAAGGATATGCTAAAAGAAAAATAATCACAAGAAAAACAAATAGTTAAGTATAGCAAACACAAATCAAGTTGTTTTTCTATGTGAATAT
>NC_051396.1:15068021-15070521 GCF_015228065.2 Penaeus monodon | reverse complement strand
TTGTTTTGTTGTCGGGTGACGTTGACCCTAATCCTGGCCCTAACCGGCCATATTATTGCAACCAACTTTTTGGTAATATTCTTGAATTTGCAGTTATCTTAACAAAATGACATTCTTTGTTGTGTTGAAGCTCTGGCGTCAGAGTTGCTTTTACCTAATTTTAATAAACCCTTGTTGCTGCGTAGGAATTCTTTGCCTCGAGCCCATTGTTTGTGTTCTAAGGTTGGTTTTAATCTAAATCGTTTTACAAAATATAAACATGGTTGTCATGAATACATGGTTGTGACAGTGTGTAGTTTTGATAATTTCTACATTCTAAGTCTGTATAGGTCCCAATTTCAATTACAGTATTTATGATTGTTTACTGACTTCACACACCTCCATTCAAGAGAATAATAGGAAATCATGCTTTATTTTCATAGGTGATTTTAATACCCACCACCGAGATTGGCTGAATTCTGTGTCCCTGACTGACCGACATGGCATTTGTGCCGTAGATTTCTCAGAAGTTGTTGGGGGATGAGCAGCAAGTCCGTGGTGCTATTCACAGGATGGTAATCTTTTGGATCTTTTAGTAACTGATGTAAAAGGGATACTTAATGTACAGTCCATCACACCAATTGGTTCTTCTGACCACCGTAGTCTAGCATGTAAGATCCAGGTAGACTCTCCAGTGCCAGTTTTAACCCTAACTAGACAAGTCTTCTGAAAGTCTAAAATTGATTGGGATGGTGTCTACCATGCTTTTGATAGCATTGTCTGGAGAGATGTTTATAATGTTCCCTGCTAATGATCTGAACTTATTATTAGACATAACGAGGTTTGTACCTAGCATTACTCTTAAATCTTGCTCACATGATGATTTAATGAACGATGTCACCAGGCTTATAGGGATAAACATGCTGCTTACAACCTCTAGTCTGTTAACCGCGCTCGTCCCTGTTAAAAGAATTATGTTGCCATGCGATATATAGCAATTAATGTTTATAAGGAGGCTAACTCTGAATATCATGCTCTTTAGAAGGAAGCGCCACAGTCTAATAAATGGTGGCCACTGCTTAAAACCATCTCTGTCTGGTGTTGAGACCTCCATTTCTCCTGAGTGTTACATATAGTCAGATTGAAAAAAACAACCTTGTTAACAGAATACTTTACTTCAAAACACAGTTTAGAAGATATTGAAACTCCTCTTTCATGTCACCCACCATACTTTAATTAATATGCTTTCAGGTCCTTTGGAATCAAGTATCTATTATCAGAATTAGACAAATATGGCGGAGTAGATCCTAATAGTTTGTTTCCCTTGATCTTAAAAAGACTAAATGGCCTATTATCTCCTAAATTAGCTGTAACCGCGCGCCTTTTAGTTTGTCAAGGGTCATTTTCAGAGAGCTGGCACTTTGGAATTACCCCCATTCCAAAGGGCCCACTACAGTCTCCACCTACTGACTACAGGTCCATTTCAACAACACCGATTTTATCTCAGGGGTTTGAACGTTTGCTGGTAAAACGTCTTTCTGTATATTTTAGACCATTTCTTCTCAAGACTCAGTTTGGATTTCGAAAGGGACTCGGTTGCAATGATGCATTGCTTATATTGGTGTATGAAATGCTGTCTGCTTTAGATAATGGTCATTGAGTCGGAGCTTGTTTCTCGGGATTTTAGTGCAGCTTTTGACACTGTTAACCACAAGGGTTTGTTGCAGTATGTTGGTGTTGGTGGTAAAGAGAATAGATGCACATGCATATAAACGTGCACACACACGACACACACACACACACACACACACACACACACACACACACACACACACACACACACACACACACACACACACACACACACACACACACCACACACACACAAACACACACACACACACACACACACACACACACACACACACACATGAACGCAACTATATACATTTGCATAATTAAATACAACTTCATATTAAGATAAAATGTGATTCGAAGATGCACCATCAAGGAAATCAGAAAATGCATAACGGTGTATCATTTAGACGGCAGCTTGATTTTCAATACCGGATAAAATAAAACGAAGTAGCAGTATTATTAAGAAAATTATTATTTTATCTCTTGTGAGAAAGTTTCCCGTCTTGTAAAAGTATGTGATTTTCATCGACATTCCAATCAGCTCCAAAGCTCCTAAATAATTATTTGAACATTTCCCGTCGATATGCTGATCGCAGTTTCCTACTTACGGCAAAGACAACGTAAGTGATAAGAAAACAGACGAAGTCTAGGGAAATATTTCATCGCACGTGCGCCCCAATCCAAGAATCGATATGGCCGACATACTCCTTGAGCTGTGTACAAACGAAGGCCGTAATTCATTATGCATATTTTCCAATAACCAGTTTACATTTACACTGAAGTATAAACTGTGTCATCACTCGATCAATACCGCTGAAATATTACATGACAATTGAGCGATCTAAGAACTTTAACATCTGCACAGGATGTGTCCTTGGTTATC
>NC_051396.1:15050521-15055521 GCF_015228065.2 Penaeus monodon | reverse complement strand
CACACACACACACACACACACACACACACACACACACACACACACACACAGTCACACACATATCTATATATGCGTGAACGTGCGTGTATGCGCGCGTGCATGCATGCGGCGCAAGCACAATTAAGCCCAGTGGATCCCTCCTGCTGCATTCAGACTGAGGCAAATGGCCGCTCAACGAAGGCGTGAATAGAGCCCGGAGTTTCGTGCTTGGGCCAAGCATCCACGCTAAATCGCTGCTTGATCCCCTCCTATGCTCCCTATCGTGCCTGTTAGAAGCACCCCCTCCCTCCTCTCCGTCCTTTCCCTCCTCTTCTCACCGTCTCCCCCTCCCTTCCCCTTCCCTTCCCTCCTCTCCCCCTCCCCTCCCCCCTCCCCTCCCCCTCCCTTCTCTTCCCTTCGCCTCCTCTCCCTTCCCCCTCCCCCTCCGCCTCCCATCCCTCTCCCTTCCCTCCCCTCCCCACGATCTCCCCCTCCCTCCCCTCCCTCTCCCCTCCCTCCTCTCCCTTCTCTCTCCCGTTTTCTCCCTCCTCCTCCCCCTCCCCCCCAGCAGTTATCAGGAAGTCGTTTTTCGTGACGAATCGCCTGTGGTTCTCTTGGTGACTTTCGGCAGCTCGACGTACTTTTCGAATGAATCGCGTGCTTGCTTGTTGAACAGAGCGCATGATGTTATTGATGTCGACTGACTTCAGCACAATAATGGATGCTGTGATGGACGTTTCCGTAAATTTTCGAACTGGATTTACAGTGGGAATGAAAAATTAGTTTTGATTTTATGTGTCACAGAAATGTCGGAAAATATGTCAATGGTTTATAAGCTTGGATATGGAATTATTGCCTAGCTTAATGAAATATATGTGTATATATATCTATATGTGTGTGTGTGTGTGTGTGTGTGTGTGTGTGTGTGTGTGTGTGTGTGTGTGTGTGTGTGTGTGTGTGTGCGTGCGTGCGTGCGTGTGTGTGTGTGTGTTTGTGTGTGCGCGCGCGCTTGTGTGTATGCACACAATATACACATATATATAGTTAAAATTTCTAAAAGCCGCACAGCATTTCTGTATTGATTTTTAAAGGTTCATGTGCATGGAGTACGCAGCTGTTCAATGTGAATATAAAACTGAAGAAAGGACGGGTGGATGGATAGATAAATGGAGGGAAAGGGAGAGGAAATAGAGGAAAGAAATAGGGAGATGAGAGGAATTTAAAAAATGAGGAGCAGGAGGAAGAGGAAGTGGGAGAGGATGAGGAAAAAGAGAAAGAGGCAGAGGAAGATGAAAATGAAGAAGGGGGTTAAGGAAGAGAAAGGAATAGAAAGAGTAAAGGAAAGTACAAAGCAAGAGAAAGAGTAAGACTGAAGGAACGAGCGAGTGAGAGAGAGAGAGAGAGAGAGAGAGAGAGAGAGAGAGAGAGAGAAGAGACAGAGAGAGAGAGAGAGAGAGAGAGAGAGAGAGGAGAGAGAGGGAGAGGAGAGGAGAGAGAGAGAGAGAGAGAGAGAGAGAGAGAGAGAGGAAAGAGAAGAGAGAGAGAGAGAGAGAGAAGAGAGGAGAGAGAGAGAGAGAGGAAGAGAGAGAGAAGAGAGAGGAAGAGAGAGAGAGAGAGAGAGAGTAAGAAAGACTGAGAGAGAGAAGAACGAGAGCGAGAACGAGAGCGAGACGAGAGCGAGAGCGAGAGCGAGAACGAGAGCGAGAACGAGAGCGAGAGCGAGAGCGAGAACGAGAGCGAGAGCGAGAACGAGAGCGAGAACGAGAGCGAGAACGATAGCGAGAACGAGAGCGACAACGAGAACGAGAGCGAGAACGAGAGCGAGAGCGAGAGCGAGAGCGAGAGCGAGAGCGAGGGAGGAAGGTGTTTTTCAGCCCCGTTGAAGCTATCTTATTAGTGGTCTACGGGATTACCAGCAGCCTAGTCTAACCGGCAGCGATTTTAATGATTATGTTAAACAGCTTATGATGGAAACTTGATGGAAGACATAGCTGGGGAGATAGAAATTTCTTGATGAGGAATTCTATATATATATAAAAGGAAAAAGGAAGAAAAAACAAGATAAACATGTACGTAAAACAAACAAACAAACAAGGACAAAAGGTATGGAAGCAGGAAAACCTCAATGACAATGGGACAGGGATTAGGACTAGGTAGTAATAAGGAGAAGGAAAAGAGGAAAAAGAAGAAGAAAAGGAAAAAAAAATTAAGAAACTAAGAAAAAGGCCAAAGGATCAACTATATGCTAAGAAAACTACAGTATTATGTGTAAACAGCAGAATAGGCTGAATGATTTTGCTTAGAACTCCGTGAATTGAAACGAATTAACTCCTGAATTAACAAAAGCATGGTTGAGAGAGGCAGTCCGTCTAAAAAATACTCCAGTATATAAAAAGTCATAGATAGTTTCAGCAAGGTTGAGTTAGAAACGAGAATACGGGGATATATATATATATATATATATATATATATATATATATATATATATATATATATATATATATATATATATATATATATATATATATATATATATATATATAATATATTCCTTTAACGGTAGGTTCATGTCTGAGCCGCCGTGGTCACAGCATGATACTTAGTTTTTTCATGTTGTGATGCTCTTGGAGTGAGTACGTGGTAGGGTCCCCAGTTCCTTTCCACGGAGAGTGCCGGTGTTACCTTTCAGGTAATCATTCTCTCTATTCATCCGGGCTTGGGACCAGCACTGACTTTGGGGTGGCTTGGCCACCCAGTGGCTAGGTAGGCAATCGAGGTGAAGTTCCTTGCCCAAGGGAACAACGCACCGGCCGGTGACTCGAACCCTCGAACTCAGATTGCCGTCGTGACACTCTTGAGTCCGATGCTCTAACCATTCAGCCACCGCGGCCTTGACGATCATGGGCTTCCATGATTTTTCTTGGCAATTTAGAGCGGTGGTTTGCCATTGCCTTCCGCCCGGTGTTTTTTTTTTTATCGAGTCACCATCTCTATTTACCCAGCACTGACTTGGGTTGACTTGGCCACCCAGTGGCTAGGCAGGCAATCGAGGTGAAGTTCCTTGCCCAAGGGAACAACGCGCCGGTCGGTGACTCGAACCCTCGAACTCAGATTGCCGTCGTGACACTCTTGAGTCCGATACTCTAACCATTCGGCCACCGCGGCCTTGACGATCATGGGCTTTCCATGATTTTTCTTGGCAATTTAGAGCGGTGGTTTGCCATTGTCTTCCGCCCGGTGTTTTTTTTTTTCTTTTTTTTTAATCGAGTCACCATCTCTATTTACCCGGCACTGACTTGAGCTGGCTTGGCCACCCAGTGGCTAGGCAGGCAATCGGGGTGAAGTTCCTTGCCCAAGGGAATAACGCGCCGGTCGGTGACTCGAACCCTCGAACTCAGATTGCCGTCGTGACAGTCTTGAGTCTGATGCTATAACCATTCTGCCACCGCGGCCCCATATATATATATATATATATATATATATATATATATATATATATATATATATATTATGAGACAGATTAAAAAATAGAAAAATAAGACTTGCAAACATAGATGGAAAATAGAAAACGGTAAATAGTTTTTCATATATTTGCTGTACTTATAGATGGACAGAAATAGTCGTTAATGATAGGAGAGAAAAAAACATACTGAAAGAAATCATACATTTTTATTTCTAATTTTTGTTTTACAAACTAATTCAGTGTATTGATTTCAGGACGAGCATGTGGAACCTGTGCGATGCGATACTAATTTTGTGATTAAAAAAACGTTTGTTGTATGATCTCATTTCCAGGAATAAATATATGAAATTTGCTCTCTTAAAAAAGTGTTTGAAAAGAAAATCTTCGAAAAGGAATATTGTTTACCCAACCTATTCTTTTTAGGAAAATGTCTGGAAAATGTTTGGTCTACGATAATAGAGACAGGGGCATAAGTCCGGGTGGGGCAGTTGGCCACCTCCCCCAAGACTCGGTTTGCCCCCCTCAAGGTCTGGCTTGCCCCCCGCCGCCTTTTTTTTCATACTAAATTCCAACAAAATTCCACCTATATATATGCTGAGTTAGAATTGCTATTTTTTTTTCTAAATGTTTGTTCGCTTCACTCGCCTCCCCCCTCCCCCCCTCCCCTCAAGAAAAGGCTGAAATGACGCCCCTGAATTGGGGTAATTTGGGTAGAATAGATATTGTATAGAATTACCGCTTATATGTACTTATAGGATATATATAAAACAAGTAGAATAAAGAATCATAAAAATGAGACAAAATTGACTGAGTGTGAAAGTATGAACGCACGGTAAGAAAGAGCGCGGGAGAATATCTAAATGATGTACAAAGATGGTTTATTATTTATGCTTTTAATTTCAGCTGAGTGAAGATTGCCCCTTAAAGTGTGGATTTAATAGAATAATGAAAATTACCACAGCCTTAATCTCAAAGTTTTAACCTGCACACACTAAGAAAATCGTGCTACGTGATAGCGCTTCTCTCGAGGGGCCATAATGGGACGAGAAATGGCTAAATGGAAATAAGAAATTATTCCCGCCGTTGGCCATGCTTTCTGGCCGGTAAGGAGGGGGGGGGGATGGGGCGGGAGGAGAGGGGGTTTCTGTTTATTTTCCACAGCGTTCAGGAAATAGTGAATGTTATGCGTTGGCCGTTTGATGGATTCCACATGAAAAGCAGAATCCTCGTGTGTGTGTGTGTGTGTGTGTGTGTGTGTGTGTGTGTGTGTGTGTGTGTGTGTGTGTGTGTGTGTGTGTGTGTGTGTGTGTGTGTGCGCGTGCGCGCGCGCGTATGCTTTTTAAACAATGCAGAGTGGGATTCGAATGCTTTTGCTTTCCATTAAAAGTGTACACCTCTTTCATATGCAGTCTTTCAGTCCATTAAGAACCTGAATAAAAATCGAAATAACATGTAGATTCTTCGCGGTAGTTTTGTATAAAAGATGGAGAACGATGATTGAAGTCACAGGCCGTCGTGTTCCAGAAAAATAGTATATTTACGGTGAAATTTTTATAAA
>NC_051396.1:15040521-15045521 GCF_015228065.2 Penaeus monodon | reverse complement strand
TATGTCTGTAATATACACACAAGTTAGACGTAAGGTTAGCATATGCGGTATTATCACAGTTTACATTTGTATTCTGCGCTCAACACTCTATGATTATAGTTCACCGTTTATATCCTTGACTTTACCTGTTTTATGACTCACCCTTAAAAGGTCGTAAAACAAAGTGCGTTTATTTATTAAGGAGGTTAGTTAGTTCTATGGCGGAATTTAAACCATCATGACCAGCAAATGAATCTGCGTTTTCGTTATTTTTTTCTTCTATCTAGTTTTGGAGAATAGGAAAAATATGTATGTTCTGCTTTAGACGACTATACATCAAACATTTGCTTATATTTAACCAGTTTGTATACACCCTATTGGTCTAGAACCTTTCCTGCTCTGGCTTAGTGCGGCGATGACGTCACTGCATGTGGAATGTTGACACAAACTATTTTTATTGCTGTTACTTTCATGGCAACTGTTATTACTATGCGTATGCTTATTACTGTTTGTAGTATTTTTCATTTTATTATTACCATTATTATCATGATAATGACGATAATGATGATAGTAGTAAAATTAACAGTAACTATGATGATGATGATTATTTTTAGTTTATTTATTGTTAATATTGTAGTAATTATCATCCTCTACAAAAGCGCGTAATATTAGTTTTGCCCGAGTAGACCTCCGAGCTAGATTATAACAAAAGTTGATGACGAATTGTGATGATTTTTTATGGGTGGCTTGTCTATGGCTCAGGGAAAAAGGTTATTGGATTTCACTTGTCATCTAGATCAGTGTCTGGACTGAGGATGAAAGGATTTTTCACCAGTGCCAATCCCTAATAGGAAAACTAAACAAATGAACTCCTGGTAAGGTCCCCAGACTGCCAAGCACCGGGAAAGTAGTAACCTCCCCCGTGCTAAGGCCTTGTTCTTTGTTTCTTGAAGATATTGTAGTAGATGAGGTGAATCTACCACTTGAACTGTTCTGTATCTCTTTGGGGAGTGTTTGGAGTGGGTATGGGTTCCCAATGTATGGCTGGGTGCTGTAGGGGAAGTGGAGAGCAAGGGGGAGCCAGGGAGGCTCCCGATTGGCAAAGGTCTGGGCAGACCTTGTGTTGCTGAGATGCGGCTGGATGATCGTGATTTGCTGATTTCAGTCCAGCTCAGTGAGCTTTGCTACAATGTAAGCGAAAGGCATAATCTCCTTACCAGCCCGGTGGCAGTATTGGATGGTACCTGTCTGAGAAATTGTGTGCTCATAACTCTGTAGATAGTGTAACAGGGTGGTGCTCAGCTCGCCACAGTGCTTGCAACACCTAACAATATAGTCAGTTGTCTCTATGATTCTCCAGGTGCAGTGGTAGCCGTCTGATTCAGAGCACCAGTTGCATCTGAGTACCGTGTGGCTCAGCTGCAGGAGAGTGGCTAGTCCTGTGGCATTAGACCTATACCTTAAGATTTTCAGCTTGTGTGAATGATCATAGGTTTAGGGGCATGCCCCTGCCAGTTTTGGCTAGTTTATCAGCAAGCTCAATCCCTCTGATACCTACATGGCTCGGGACACAGTTTACAATGTTTTTTCTACCTTGATCAAGAATCGGCTGCACTATGGTAATCAGAATGGTCAGGAGGTAGATGTTGGGCATGCTGTGCTGTAGACTGTCAATGCCCTGGAATCTGTATGTATAACCACTCTGGGATGTATGGGCTAGGACTCCCATGATTGCAAATGCCTCTGCCTGGAGTGATGAGTCATTCCTGATACCCTCTTGGGTGTTATGGCATCCCCTGCTGCAAAACCAGTAACTCAGTGTGCGATACAGATTAACTGATCCTTCTCTGAAGTAGGTTCTACTGTGGTAGATGGATGTGCATCTACTACTTGGACTGGTGTAGTTTCTCTTTAGGGAGTGTATGAGTGGGTGTGAGTTCCCACGGGTATGGTTGGGTGCAGAAGGTGATGTGGAGCTGGTAGGCTCCCAGTCCTTGCGTTGCTGCTGCTGCTTTTGTCATAGTCTGCTGGAGGATCGTGGAATACTGATCTTGGTTCCAGATTCTGCAGTTTAAGTACACTAACCCTATGTAAGCATGCAGGGAACGAGGGGACCCGCGGTCCAATGAGCGAGCACCTAATGTGACCCAACCTGGCAAGTATGCTGAGCTTCAGGATGCCGGTTCATACTGCAACAGGTAATCCTTCTCCAGAGAGTGAGCTAAGTGAGCGGGCAAAATACCATGACCAGTGTTGTGTGGGTGTGAATTCCCACTGGTAAGGCTGGATGCTGAAGATGATGTCGAGATCAACATGGGAGCCTATAGGCTCCCAGTCGACTAAGAACTAGGCAGTTCTTGTGTTGCTGCTGCTTGTGCCATGGTCTGCTGGAGGATTGGGGAATGCTGATCTCGGTTCTCGATTCTTAAGTACGCTAATGATGTGTAAATGCACAGGGAACAAGGGGACCCTGCAGCCCAATGGGCAAGGAACTGATGTGACCTAACCTGGCAAGTATGCTGAGCTTCAGGTTGCAGGGTCGTGCTGCTACACTACTTACTGGAGGAGTGATGGCTGCAATGACCCTCTTGGCTTCTGCCTTCAGTCTAGGCATTGGGTATTCTTTTTCCTTGACAAGCTCACAGCTGAAAGCTCGATCGAGGGGTATGCCCACAGCTGTGGTTCAATATAGTCAGGGTGGGGATAGTCCATACCCTTAACCAGTAGTTGCTCTTTGAGCTGATAGCATATTAACACCTTGGCTGTATGTAACTGCCTGCCTGCAATCTTCTTCAAGGTGTCGGAGTATTTTGTCTTATGCATGTTTTCTGGAGTGATCCAGAATGATCATAGCAACTGCATTTCGGACGGTCTCCAATTTTTCTCTTAATATTGGCTAGGTAGCAATCAAGGCAACAGAAGCATAGTCCACAAAGGGATGGGTGGCATGTACATAGAATGATCTTAATACTTTGTGTCCTTCTCTTATGTGTCTTCCAGTCATTTAGTCTCATAGCAGACTGTTTTGCCTTGGTTTGGTCAACCCTGGACACAGACTTGTACCATGAACATTAAGTCTCAGAGCATGGCCTTTGATTTGGCTGCAGAGATTTTTAGTCCTGTCCTACAACATTCCTCAGACACAAAGTCCAGACAGCGCTGGGCTCTTGTCAGGTATTGTCAACCAGTGGAGATGATTGCAAGATCGGCTGGATAGGAGATCTTACACCCCTCTGGAAGGTGTACGCCGAGGATGCAGGACATTATGGTGTTGTAAAGGGCTTTACTTAGGACCACACCCAGTGGCATTTCATTTTCTAGTGGCATGTGCTGTGATAGTTGACCTTGATTTTGGCTTGCTTTGTCTAAGCTCCTACAGCCTGGTCTGCTGTACTCATTGTACAGCTTGAGGGGTCCCCTGTCCAGATAGATCTCAACAGCAAGAGATTCGACATCATCTCCACAGTGTGGCAGGTTAGCTACTGTGGAGCAGGGGATTGTTGCTATGACCAGGGTGATCAAATCTCTGGTGCCATCTGTGCTTGGCAAGACATGGTACCCTAAGAAGCAAACAGTATTCTCTTTTAGCAAACAGGGTATGAGGGGAGCCTGCAGTCCAATCAGAGAGCCGTGAGGTGTCCACGTCAACCAGTCAGGTCTCTGTTGGTGAGAGTGCGAGGACAAGGCTGTTGGGCCTGATGTAACCCACCTGGGAGGTATTTGGAGCTGAAGGTTACGATTTATCTGAAGTCATGAGATATGTAATGGAAATGCCAAAAATGTTTACAGTGGAGACTGTTGAGCCTCTTAATTTCATAGAAAAGACCACCTTTAAGACTGCCTGTAGCATGATCTGTTGTGGAAGTCACTCTGCAGCTCAAAATCGAAGCTAGGCCACCCCCAAAAAGGTGATCTATGGGTGTGTAGACACGCACATTCACATGCATACGCTCGCATACATATTTATACTTGCATAAACATAAATTGTGTATGTTTCTACATATGTGTTCTCAGTTATCGGTCCCGTGTCCTTGCTCGTCTCCGGTCTTGGATGCTCGGTCGTCGGTTCTCCATCCTCGGTCGTCGGTTCTCCATCCTCGGTCGTCGGTTCTCCATCCTCGGTCGTCGGTTCTTCATCCTCGGTCGTCGGTTCTCCATCCTCGGTCGTCGGTTCTTCATCCTCGGTCGTCGGTTCTCCATCCTCGGTCGTCGGTTCTCCATCCTCGGTCGTCGGTGCTTCATCCTCGGTCGTCGGTTCTCCATCCTCGGTCGTCAGTTCCCGGTTCTCCATCCTCGGTCCTCGATCTTCGGTTCTGCCTCCTCGTTGGTCGGCCTTTCTCGTCCGGGGCGCTTATCCGGCAGCTGCTCGGCGGAGAGCGGGGACGCCGCGCTAGATTCGATTCCGCGTCTTGGAATTGAATTCGGAGTTCCTACTGTGGGAGAATTAGGTTCCACGTCGGCATTTCGCGTCGCCTCTGGATCAGATTGTTATTGGCGGCGGGAGGGGGGGGAGGGGGGAGGGGAGGCAAGTGTGCAGGGGCGGGAGGTGAAGAGGGAAGGGTGGGGGGAGGGAGAGGGGAAGGGAGGGAGGGAGGGAGGGATGATGGGAAGGGTGGGAGGGTGGGAGGGTGGGAGGGAGGGAAGTGTGGTGGAAAGTAAGGGAATGGTGGTGGAGAGGAAAAGAGAGAGATAGAGAGGGAGGGAGGGAGGGAGGGAGGATTGGAACGATAGTTGGTGATGGTGATGAGGGAGAGAGGGAAAAGGGTGAAGGAATAGACGGGTGATTGAAGGAAGGGCAAGAGGGGAGGAAAAGGGAGAAGGAGTGCTGAATGGGAAGAGAGGGGATATGTGGGAGGAGAGGGAGAGTGAGGGAGAAAAGAAAAGGGGTGCAGAAAATCGGGCTTGGGTGGGGAAAAGGGTGATGGAAATGAGGGAGAAAGAGGAAAAAAGAGTAAACGGTGATGGGGGTGAGGGAGAGAGGGGGAATGGTGGTTGGAGGGAGAAAGGGTGATGCTGGTGAG
>NC_051396.1:15028021-15033021 GCF_015228065.2 Penaeus monodon | reverse complement strand
AGAGGAAAGGAGAGGATACGAGAGGAGAGAGTGAAGAGGAGAGGAGATGAGATGAGATGAGATGAGATGAAATGAAATGAAATGAAATGAAATGAAATGAAATGAAATGAAATGAGAAGAGAAGAGAAGAGAAGAGAAGAGAAGAGAAGAGAAGAGAAGAGAAGAGAAGAGAAGAGAAGAGAAGAGAAGAGAAGAGAAGAGAAGAGAAAAGAAAAGAAAGAGAGACTGAGAAACTGAGGGTTGTTTAGAAAGTATCTAATGAACAGAACCTAATCAGTCAGTATTCATAAGAATTTATCAACAAAACAATTAGTATTTTTCGGGCTTCACAGGGATGGGTTTGTTCACAATATTCGTAAAGGATCTGTGGACCAGAATTGCCTTCTTGTTCAATACACCAATCTTTCACAGTTTCTCGGTCGAAACTGTAAACACCAGTTAGTAATAAAGACTAAGCAGACAGGAACACAAGGAAAATATTTTAACACAAATGTCCGCAAACTGAAATAAAACATAATGTACTGTACAGTTGTCAAAATTGAAAATATCTCGTTACCGTGACGATAACATTACGTCTCTCTTAATCATTATGAATGAGGTAAAGGAGGTAAATAACTGTAGGGTTATTTTTTCTCAAAGCAGTTTCATAGTAAAACCAATATAGGTATTTTATTTATTGTAAATTTTCAGCCGGGTCAATACTTAAGGTCATTAGCAGAGTATTGAAAATATAGTGATTGGGTGGGGTTTGTTTTTCTTGGTTCACAGGCGATGTTTTTGGATTTCCAGAACGGCCAATGGTCAAAACAGTCAAATGTGCATGACATCAAAGGTCACACAGCATTATGTCAAAGTATTATGGCGACAAGGGTAAAAATGAATTAAAGATTAGGATAAGTGGACAGTAGAAGGGATGAAGAAGAGAAGGACAAGGAAAGGGGAAGAAGAAAAGACCATGCAAAATTAACTGACAAGAACTGAGGTCCAGGGTAGGAGTGACCCACACATTGGGCCTCAGTCCCCTTCTCAAAAGCCCCCATGGCAACAACGTACAAGGGATGGGGGGGTTATATATCTTATGATTTTATTGGGCATATATAACACATTATTGCTAAGGAGAGGGGATTAACCCGTGCTGGAATCACGAAACAAAAGCGCGGGAATATTGCACCGTCGCCTCGAGCTAACCTTTCAAGTCGCGAGGATTCGTCTTCAAAGACTGGAATTGTCTAGTCAGTGACAATCAATAAATTCGATGCATTTGGAAACAACGGAACGTTTGTATGCATTGATGACACAAAGAGAAGGCTGCGCTGCAATACAAAATAAATGATATCTGAGTGATTGTGCTTTCAGTGTCTGAACAATATTTTTGAGACGTAGTGACATCAATGGCAGAGAGATTATAAACAAGAAAAGCAGTATTAGATCTTCGATCCTGTTCAAACCATCAAATCTCCGTTATCTAATTTTCTGAGAAAATAAGCAAGCATATAGGCGTATTTATCTTCCATTCCTTTAATCATTAAACTCAAAACCACTGCCAATAACCGCACGAAATACCCTAACAAAGTCTTGGGTAAAATCAAACGGATAAGACTGCAATACTTATGCCAAATTAAACAACTAAGCCAGAACACATTTAAAGGGGTAGATGGAAATGATGTTCTCAGTCTCGGCGCTGACCTCGGGCGCGACCAAGGGCTGAGTTGCCAATCGCTATAATTTGGACAAAAGGTTCGGTCCAGCGAGACATCTTCAGCTTTGCCCTTTTTAGGTAATCGCCAAACATTGTTAAAATTCCTATCGACAGTACCATAGACATTGATGGTTCTACATTCGATATTTCAGTAAAAAGTATGAGTACACATAGACATGATATTTGGGACCCATGTCGACAATATATAAATAAATATAATATATATATATATATATATATATATATATATTATATATATATATATATATATATATATATATATTATATATATATATATTATATATTATATATATATATATGTATATATATTATATATATATATATATATATATATATATATATATATATATATATATTATATATATAAAGTAAGGTTCACATTTTACCTTAGCTACATAAAGAATAAAATCCCTGCTGAAAACAGGATCTCTTTGTGAAACATTAGCCCTTGTTATTGTTAATAATTGCTCAAATATCCATCAATAAATCCAGAGACCGAAAACTAAAATTTAAAAAACATTGCTGTGAGAGTGACACTTGGCAAGGTATGTATGACCACATTACCGCACACATAAATGAGCTAGAATGGTTAAACTTTCAATACAAATCCAATTATAATACGAGCATATTCAACCAGAAACTTATTCAAGGCAATCATAGGTTTCCAAACAAGTGAATTTTATTTATAGGGTTATTTTTTTGCATAAAAGATCACCTAGAGAAACAGACTCGCGGCAAATGCAAACATGTAAACTCCACCAAACAGCAGAAGCATTAATAACTTACATATTTTTGAAGCAAAGTTAAAGGAACATTTATCAGTGACATCGGGTGTCTAAATATAATATAAAATGTATTAACACTAATCTTATGAATACATCTCGTTCATTTGTGCTTTAAATCCATCATTCGTGTAGGAAGTGTAATCTTTGTGACATGGAATAATGTATTTTGGATTTGAATTCTCTGTCTCTTTCTCTTTGTTCTCTCTGTAATTTTGTTGTATCCGTCTGTCCGTCTATCTCTCCTTCTCAACCTCCCCCTCTTTCTTCCCCTGTGCCTCTCGCCACTTTCTCCTCCCTCTCGACCTTCTTCCTCTCCCCCTCTCCTCCATCCTCACTTCGCTCTCCTCCCTCCCTCTTCCCTTCCCTCCCGACGAGACTCAGAAATCGTGTTAAACGCATCAACTATTTTCCCATCTCGAGCCTCCATTTGCCCTCCAGTTGGGGTGGCTGAGGCAACGTTGATTAAATTAGGCCAATATCTGACGTTTCAACCAATTACGCGCTCGGATTCATCTTCATGCTGATTCACTACGATGGGTAGGCCGTCTCGACAGAACAGCAAAGTCAAAGGTAGACGGGAGGTGGAGGGAGGCTGGGTGGAAGAGCGGGGGACAGGTGGAGGGACGGATCGAGGGACGGATGTATGTGTGTGTGGGGGGGTATAGCCTGGTGGGTTAATGGGTCTGCAAGACTGCTTAGGTTGCAAAATGTATAATATACATATTCAATCGCATATACTCATCGAAATTTCTCAATGACTCATTGTAAAACAGCGACGGAAATGTAACGCTAACAACTCATTGTTTAGAAATATAATACGCATCAAATGATAGTTTTCTTGGACAATTTGTATGTAAATGAAGCTTTTAGCACTGTAATCTGAATATTACAAACGCGACGTGAAACGAGAAGAGAACGCGTACATTTTCATGCGTTGATCCGATTTTTTTTTTTTTTTTTTTTTTTTTTTTTTTTATTGACGACTGGTGATTGATTACGTCATAATATCAACAACAATAACAACAGTATAACAACCATAACAGTGAATAACAACAAATAGCGATTTTCCTAAAACGTTTAACACTGTTAAAGATTAAAGTAAAGCTTATCCAAAACAGAAGTAAACGTTAATGTCCGCGATTTAACAAAGAGCGCAAAGATGTAAGGTCAAAACAGGAAACTCACAAAAGCAACTCCTAGACCATTCTTTTATCCTGCAATCGCCTGAGCTTGTCAACGTTTTAAAAGTCAAGGAACAAAAGCAGGGATGTATTCACAAATTGTATTTCCATGCATAAATGAATAAATACCATGAGGTAATTCTGGAGATCGATGTATGTGAAAAAATCTGGTCTACATCAAGCTTTGATCAGCTAAACAGTCGGGAAAAAGGGCTAGTAATCCAGATCAGACACTATTCGCGTTTTGACTGTAATGTGGAAGGTGGGTAGGCTTAGTTAACATTCCACGGGGACTTACAATATTGCGGTCGGGGTATCTCGAGTACACAGTAGCCCTACAGCCATTGTCTATATTTAGTACTGCTGAAAAAAATATTCATCCTAATTTATAGTTATATTGGGGTGAGCTAGAGACGTACATATAATTTCTTAATCTACAGTCTGTAGATGGAACAATATTGTGAATATAATATCATCCTTTCGATTATATTTTCCCTGTATGGTTTCATGCATTATAATTACAGCATATAAATATACATATTTCAGATTCAGTTCATTTCATGCACACGCACACGCACACGCGCGCAAACACACACACACACACAGACACACACGCACACGCACACGCACACGCACACGCACACGCATGCGCGCGCGCAAAGATGTGTGTAGATCAGAGGCGAAAGCCCACAAACGGGAAAATCCGGTGTCGCAGCAAAACATTGTCAAGCAGACTGGCAAGCAAATAAGAAATCGCAAAAGCCGCCTTGTCGAGTGTGGCTGCTGCGGCTAACGAAGCAGCCTGGCAGCGTGGTTTCGATTTTTCAATATCGTACACACGCACACAGGCCAGTCCCACTCCCCGGCTCCCTCCCCCCCCTTCGCTATAGTTGGAAAGTTTGAATGGAAGACATTGGTTCGAGTTCCCTTATAAATATTGGTTCTATCGCTTTATCATTTTCTCATATTGATGTTGTGTTGCATTTTGTACAGCAGGACAGAGGTGTGATTAACGATCTGATATGTAAATATTTTTGCAAGTATTCGTTTTTTTTGTGTTGAATACGTTTGTGTCACGTGGTCGGTGACGTCATAAACATGTAGAGGCCACTTTTCGCTTAGAAATAATCCTATTTCATGATTAAGATGCAAAGACCTAATAACACATATCAGTCTTCGCTCTTGGGTTAGAACTTGATAACCAATTAGGTTTGCATTGTTATACACACTGTTATGCAAGGAAATGCAAAGTCCCAGCTCAGCCCACCACAAGTTCGATTGATTTGCCCAACTACAACTTGATGGGCGGGATCA
>NC_051396.1:15018021-15023021 GCF_015228065.2 Penaeus monodon | reverse complement strand
ATTATTATTATTGTTATTATCGTTAATATTATTATTATTATTATCATCATTATCATTATTGTTATCATCATCATCACCATGATTGTACAAATTAAAATTCAGATGTTTATTGGTAAAACCATACAAAGCGGTACAGTTTCAGACTTAAGCAATAAAAAATAAAATGTTTGCAGTAAAAAATCATAACATTACAAAACATTTAAATTAATCAGAAACACAAATACATATTTAAGTTTAGCAGGATACATCTATATAAGTCGACCTTGTCTAATCAATACAAACATCTCTGAGAATATCATTGATTTCTTCTGAGTTCAGACCACAATCCAAGACGCCCTCTTGACATAGTAAAAGTTCCTTAACAAGACTGCATCTCCAATCAAAATAATTATTACTGCGTTTTATCCTTTCCTTGGATACTGGAAGACTGTTCACACACACACACACACACACACACACACACCACACACACACACACACACACACACACACCACACACACACACACACACACAAACACCACATACACAACTAACACACACACACACACACACACACACACACACACACACACACACACAGTATTATATATATTATATATATATATATATATATATATATATATATATATATATATATATATATATATATATATAATACGCATTGAATATTTTCCCAGTGTATAGTATACATTCCTACACATATATGAATGCATGGTTACAATAAAAAATGATAATTATAGTCATAACAATGATTCAAGCCATTTATATAAAAAACCCAGCATTCGGCTATGAATTTGCTTTTCTACACTCACGAAATCAACCACTGCTGGCAACATTATGCATCCTCGGGTGAAGATTAAGGAGGAAACGCACAGATTTTCTCCAGCTTTTACACAAGCAATTATGGTCGTTAGAGGAGGGATCTTTTACAATTAGTTAGGTACCATAGGAACTAGTGAATAAGGATTAAAGAGCTTACATTTAGCAGCGAAGTTCGAATAATGAAATTCACGTTTTAAACATTTACTTCTCACTTTTATATTCCGGATGATGTTATCGAAGTTGACATAAGGACAATTTGTTGATAACACGTGACCAAGGTGTTGCTCAGATGTCACCACCGATAGAGGACCATCATTTATTTCTCAGGGGTCGCCCACATCGGTGACACCAAATAAGAGTTTTTCATTTTTGCGAATTGAAATTCAGTCCAAAGTCATTTTCAAAGTTGCTACTGGCAGCTTTTGCATAACATATTTTGCGGGGCTCAGTAATATAATGTCATCAGCATATATGAACACAGAGGCACATTTTTCGCCCACATAACAGCCTAGCCGACACATATTTAATTCATGAATAAAGGGGTTTGTGTGAAGGGTGAGTAAGAGAGGAGACATGAGACCCCACAGCTTCACCCATTATGACAATAAATTGATCTGACTTTGTGTGATTCCATCATTTACAATATTTTGAATTCATCTATGTACTAATTAGCGGTCGTATGATCAATGGGAATCTTTTTGTTAAGATATTGAATAGATTTTCAAACCTTACAAAGTACAACGTTTCTTGCAATTTAGTGTAAAGTAGTATTAACTTTACTTCCACGTGCCCTGTAATAATGATTGGTTTCAAGAACCCTGAACGTAAACATTGTTGTTGAGAAAGATGATTAGTCAGCAAACTGTTGGTCGCTTGTATGATATATGTGAGGGAAACTGTTTATTATAGTATAATCCAGTAATTTCGTTTAAGATCCATTCGGCGCAGTCCCTCTATAGTTGTCTGGTGTTGCATTTGACTTCTTTTTATCTTTAATAATGATAATAATAATAATAATAATAATAATAATAATAATAATAATAATAATAATAATAATAATAATAATAATAATAATAATAATATTATTATTATTATTATTATTGATATCACATCATTATCTTGTTATTATAATGATAATGGTAATAATAGTAATGATTATAATAATAATGTTAATACTAATACTAATAATAATAATAATAATAATAATAATAATAATAATAATAATCTTCACTATTATTGTTGTTCTGTTCTTCACTGTATTTGTTGTTGATACTGCTATCAACGGTTATTGTTACTTTACGCATTTTTCTCATTGATAATACCAAATATTCATAATAGTAATATTGCAAAATAATATTTTGACTAACATCATCACTAGCCTGCTAACGTTGAGCATCATTATTTATCCTTTATCGGTTTCCGTGTGCCGTTCTTTCCCCTTCTTTATCGTTATGTTTATTTATTTCCTTTTTCGCTCCCCGTTTCCCCTTTCGAAACGTATATGTGTATGTATTTAAACGTATACAGATATATACATACATTCAATATATATATATATATATATATATATATATATATTATATATATATATATATATATATATTATATATAATATATATATATATATATATTATATATATATATATATATATATATATATATATATATATATATATGCATATACATATATATACATACATATATATACACACATATATATGTGTGCTTTTGTGTTTGCATGTGTATATGTGTGTTTATCTGTTTGGGTGTGTACGTGCGTATGTGTGTACATCTGTACGCACCAACACCCCTACACCCTTACCCCAAACCCCCCCCCAAAACCGCCCCCACACATTCCACCGCGAGCATAAAAAAGCCGAAATGAGTAGTAGGGGGAATTAATGCAACAGGAAATGATAACAATAGCCCCAAGGGGCGCTCTTAGGCTTGAGAACCTGTTTATGAGGGAGCCTGCGCCGTCCTGTGTGGGGAACGAGGGCCTGCGTATTCCGCTATGAATAAGGAGAACGCGTGTGAGTGACTGCATATGGGAAAGTTGGGCCGCGGAGATGAGTGAACGCCCGTGAGAGCATTTCCTTGTGCGTTGACACATAAATCATAGTAATGGATTCTTTATGACGGCCATAAACCTGCCTTCCGAAGTCTGTTGGGCGGCTGAAGGAGCGTGGCAACGAGGAGGGAGGGAGGGAGAGAGAGAAAGGGGGAAGGAAGAAGGGATATGTTGAAGGAGAAGGAGGAAAAGAAGAATGAGAAGCAGAAGGTTGAGAATGAGAATGAGAAGGATAAAGAAGAGAGAAACATAGAGAAGGAGAGAAACATAGAGAAGGAGAGAAACATAGAGGAGGAGAGAAACAGAGAGAGAGAGAGAGAGAGAGAGAGAGAGAGAGAGAGAGAGAGAGAGAGAGAGAGAGAGAGAGAGAGAGAGAGAGAGAGAGAGAGAGAGAGAGAGAGATATTCGTAAACGATCTGAGAAAGAGAAAAGCAGAGAGAAAACGTAAGAAAAAAAAAGTGAAAGAAAGGTGAAGGCAGAAAAAGAATTATAAATAAGAATCAGAATGAGAGATAAAAGATAACAACAAAAAAAGCACAGCAAAAAGATAAAAAAGTCCCAGAAAAATGCGAAGTGGAGCCTCGACGAGGATAAAGCAACGCAGATAAGAGATATTGCCAGCGAAGGTGATGCAAGAAGATGCCATAAGCGAACTGCTCGAGAATTTGCGGCTTCAAGCGCATAAAGTTTAGCAGGGAATGGCTTGCTTCGACGCGGGGAGATATTATCCAGTAAGATTGAAGCTTCAAAAAGTCAGCTACTCTGCGCATCAGCTGTGAGATGAGCGGCGTCGAGAGAGAGATTTCTTCCCCTCCAGCTGTGTTTCGGTTGAGCAGAGGGAGAGGTTTGGGAAGCTTGTGTTAAATATGGGATTGTTGTGTATAGGTCTGTTTGTCTGTCTTTTTCTTTTCCTTTATCTTTATCTTTATTTCTTTTCCCTTTCTCTCTATTCCCGCCCGTAATCCTTTTTTTCTATCCCCTTCCATCTTTCCCTTTCCTCTTTTCTCTTTATTCTCTTCCATTATCATTCTTCCTCCTTTTATTCTCTCCCATTTTTCGTCTCCTTCTTTTTATTCTCTCCCATTGTCCTTCTCCCTCTTTTTATTCTCTCCCATCTTCCTTCTTCTCCTTTTTATTCTCTCCCTTACCCTTTCTCCCCTTCTCCGTTTTTTTATATCCTCCCTCTCCCATCCCCTTTCTAACTTTCTCCTTTTTTTATTTTTTCCCTCTCGTTGTGTCTATCTGTCTGTCTGTATCTGTATCTACGTTCACATCTGTATCTGTATTTGTATTTATCTGTTAAGCTATCTACATGTATAACAACATTCAAATTTATATCTGTCTACCTGTCAATATATGCAAATATCTGTATGTATCTATATTTCTATCTATATCTACATCTACATCTATATCTATAACTATATACATATCTATATCACTATCTATCTATCCATACCTATATCTTTATCTATATCAATATCTGTATCTTTATCTCTCTCTCTCTCGCTCTCTCTCTCTCTCTCTCTCTCTCTCTCTCTCTCTCTCTCTCTCTCTCTCTCTCTCTCTCTCTCTCTCTCTCTCTCTCTCCCTCTCTCTCTCTTTCTCTTTCTCTTTCTCTCCTCTCTCTCTCTCTCTCTCTCTCTCTCTCTCTTTTTCTCTCTCTCTCTTCTCTCTCTCCCTCCCCTTCCCTTTCTTCCTCCTCTCTCCTCCTTCTCCTCTCTGCCCTTCTCCTCCCTCTCCCTTTTTCTCCCTCCTCATTATGTACATGTATGCATATGTATGGAATCTAGTTTGCTCTTGAAACTGTCATCTCACGCATCCCCTCATGACAGCCATTACTTAGATATTCATGGTAAAGGAGGCGGATGCGGTTTGCAATATCTTTTCTCGGGCGGGACTTTGTTTACCCGAGAAATGGAGTGCGCTGTTAGGTGTCCGACGCGGCCTCGCTAATTTAGACTGAGGGCGGGGCTGCTTGGGTCCTGATAACCGAGGTGGAGGGAGGGAGGGAGACGGGGAGAGAGGGAGAGAGGGAGGGAAGGAGAGAGGGAGATAAGGAGAGAGGGAAGAGAAGGAGAGAAAGGGAGAGAAGGAGAGAGGGAGAAA
>NC_051396.1:15015136-15017921 GCF_015228065.2 Penaeus monodon | reverse complement strand
AAAAAAAAAAACCCCCCCGCCAACATCTTTTTTGGGGAAAAAAAAAAAACCCGGAAAAAAAAACCCACGCGCGCGCGTACAACCGTACGCACACACACACGTCCATAATACTCCTATTTAATATTACTTATACTATAAAATTATTATAATATATATATATTTTATATATTTATTATATATAAAATTAAATCTATATATATATATATATTTTAAATTATATATATATATAGATTATATATATATATATATATTTGCACGCCATGGGTCTTTGTCTCTGTGCGAAAACATTTTTAACATGAAAGGATGACCTGGGCATGTGTTCATGAAGGGCCGGGGAAAACATGACAAGCTGGCTGGGGGAGGAGTGGGGGACAAGCCAGGGGAGACGGGTTGGGTCTGCTCCTGTAAAGCCCTCGGTTTGCCCTTGTGACCTGATATACTTTGTGTTCCCTGTTATAAGCTGTATCTGCAGTGTGAATGTGGTTTCCCCCTGTATTGGCCTATAGAAAAGGTACGGTAAAAAACTTGTGTAAATAAAGGAAAGACTGTCTCGTGTGTTATTTCGTCCCCTCCTCCCAAGTGGGGTTTCCCCTCGTGGTTTCTGGGCCTTGGTGCTTGGTCCCTTTTGGAGCTTTCATGTTCCGACCCGTGAATAGCACGCCGTCCCCTACCTGCCTTGTGTTGGGGGCAGAGAGACGGGGCGGTCGGCGTAACAATATTATATTATATAATATATAATATTATATTATATAATAAAATATATATATATATAAGGAAGGAGAGAGAGAGGAGAGAGAGAGAGAGAGAGAGAGAGAGAGAGAGAGATGTGTGTGTGTGTGTGTGTGTGCTTTGATTGATTGACTAAATTATGTAAAAATCTGTATGCATGTGTATAGATTTTTTTTCACACATACATATTCATATGTTTGTATTTAGACATTTATACATGTGTACATGTATGTGTGTGTGTTTCGTAATATTTCCAGTTGATGTTTAAATTTACACCTCCGACTTTAGGGCCCCCAAACTCCACCCCCCCCCCCCCAACACCCCCGGCAAACACTGTCTTCGCCTCAGTATGGACGGCAAATTAGATTTGAAACTCGGGAGGACCGAGTGGACTGTGGGGTGTGAGTAGTGCTTTCCGCGATCTCTTCCCTTTATTTGTGGCTTTCCGCTCCTTTCTGTACATTATGTATTGTATTGATGAATTGCAACTTTTTATCATCTACAAGACTGCCATCTTCAATTTGCCCTATCTTTGTGCGTCTATACCGTAAAGATCATCCCATTGAACTATTACAAAATTAATAAATTAAAAAGTACAATAGTTACCCATGTTTTTACGTTTTCTATGATAGCCAAAGAAAACGTTAGAAGTATCTTGATAGACTTAACTAATAATTTTTGTTTTCATAAAGTTAGTCATCGCAACTTTAATTCACCAGACATGTTACTTTTCTTACTTTTTATCGATGATCGAAAATATTTGTTTTATACAATTATCGGTTCAATGAATGACTGAGTACCGTATATATACTTGTTATTATATAGAATTTCGTCACATATTTTCTCTCACAGGTTTTCTCTTTCTCTCTCTCCACTTATATGCAGACCAATTAGCTTTGTTAATGAATTGAACCACTAGTTTTGGATATTTAAATTTCAAATCCGTGCCTATATTCCCTAGTCCAAATATACTATTCAAACTAGCGGGTCACTCTTTCTGGCATTGCGGTGGGAAACTGATATTAAACAAAAATCAGCAAGTTTATTTTACATAGACGTCATTTATTTTCACTATTTACCGAGGCCAATTAATTCAATGGCATATGTAGTGGAGGAAGGTTCTTATGCCAGTCAATTAACTATTTCAAGCTCGCATGATCAATTTTGAATATGATGCAGTACTTTCTCGATTGCCTTGATAATGATAATGTTAAATGTAACACAAGTTTTGATAAACAGTGTGTATGTCATTCACGTTAATTAACTTTGTTGAGAAAATGTAAACGTTTTAGATTTATGCGGCAGCAGCTTTGAATTTAATTTTCTTGGAAAAATTAAAATTATTTTGTCTTCAGCTTAGTGACGAGCGATCGCGCCGGCAGCCAAATTCCAAACGCGCTGGACTTTCCTCCTCTACAAAAGACGACTTCTTTGTAATCTTTAGAACCTACATACCCTGCATTGTATTCAGGGTTCATTTCTTTGAACGTGGACTAAGAAGGGCAGGAGATAAATACACATCTGCTGCCGTATCGATTTCCGCCTGTTTGTTTTCTATCCCTGATTTACTTTTACCTTGCTTTGCTTGTTTGTTTGGGGCGTGTGTTTGTCGTTTTGTATGTTAATGTGTTTTGAGGTTTGGGGTTATATATATATATAATATAATATATATATTATAAAATATTTTATATATATATATATATTATATATATAATATATGTATGTATGTATGTATGTATGTATGTATGAAATACGTCATTTATTCCACAAAGTCACACATATGCAGTGAGACTGTAGTAGAAGTAACTAATTGCACTTCCTGGAACAAGATACATTAGAGCAGTGGTACTTTGCCTTTAAGAGTCACGGACCCCTATTAAGAATCTGATGGAAGTTGTGAATCCCTTTCCCAGAAATATTCACATAAACACACCTTTGCATGCAATGTTTATAACATGCTTTATTTATTGAGATTTGGTTGTCTCGTGTATATATGAAATGCATAAAGTATTATTAAACACTAAAAAAACACACTCCTTTTTACGCAATAAATAAT
>NC_051396.1:14984368-14991217 GCF_015228065.2 Penaeus monodon | reverse complement strand
CTCGCGTGTATCTCCCTTGCTTCCCTCCCTTTGTCTCCGTGTCTTGGCCCGTCTATTATTCTCTATACGTCTCTGCTTCCATGTATGCCTGATGGGGTTTTCTCCTCATTTCTGGGTCTCAGGTTCCCCTCATCTCTGTGTCCTCTCATTTGTCTTCATCTCTGTTTCAATTTCCAGACAAATCTCATTTTCTCTTATTTCTTTATTTTAATTCGCTTTCATCACTATGTCACAATTTCCCCCCACAAATGCCCCTCACTTTCTGTTCGTCTCCTTGTATTAGTTTCCCCTCATCTGTCTCAGTTTTCCATTATCAATTCAGGGTCCCTCATCCCTCTCTCAATTTCCGACTATCATTTTCAATTTCCCCTCATTGCTGTTTCAGTTTCCCCTCATCTCTGTAACAATTTCCCTCATCACTGTCTCAAAACCCATCAGGTTTCCCATGATGTTTCAGTTTTCTCTTATATCTGTGTCTCAGTTTCCCCTCAATTCTGTATCCCAGTTTCCTCTCATCACTATCTCAATTTCCCCTCATCACTGTCTCGGTTTCCCTTCATTACTGTCTCAAATTCCCCTTTTCAGTTTCAATATCTCCTCATCTCCATCTCAATTTCCCCTCATCTCTGTGTCTGAGTTTCCCCTCCCCTCTATCTCAATGTCCCCTCATCTCTGTGTCTGAGTTTCCCCTCATCTCTGTGTCTGGTTTCCCCTCATCCCTGGGTCTCAGTTCCCCTTCATCTCTGTGTCTCATTTCCCCCCACATCTCTATCTCAATGTTCCCCTCGTCTCTGTGTCCCAGTTTCCCCTCTTCTGTTTATCTGAAATGTCCCCTTGTGTCTATGTGTTCATTTGGCTCGCTGTCCCCCGAGCCTCGACCGGCTGTGAGGCTTTGCTCTTAGAATCATTCATGGAAAAACTTTTATCCTCATCTAACTTTGTCGCGAATGATCATACAATCTTGTGTAAGTGCGTGTGTGCACAAGTGTGTGTATATGTGTATGTGTATGTGTGTAAGTGTTGTGTAACTGCAGTATGTGGGGAGTGGTGTAAAGGGAGAAGATGAGGGAGAGGGAGAGGGAGAAGGAGAAGAAGAGGGAGAAGGAGAGGGAGAGGGAGAAGGAGAGAGAGAGGGAAAGAAAGAAAGAGAGAGAAAGAAAGAAAGGGAAAAAAAGAAGTAAGAGAGTAAAGAAAGTAAAGAGAAAGAGAAAGAAAAAAGAGAAAGAGAAAGAAACAGCGAAAGAAATATAAATAGAAACAAAGAGAGAAAGAGAAAGAGAGAAAGAAAGAGAAACAAAGGGAGAAAGAGAAAGAGAAAAGAAAGAGAAAGAGAGAAGAAGAAAGAGGAGAAAAGAGGGTTTCAGTTCTCTTACTCACTGTCACTTACTTCCAGGCTCCGCACACGTGAGAGTTGAAGACTATTTGCTCTTTTTATCTTAAGAAAACCATTGTCATTTATCATAACTTCTTGAAGAACTAGTTGTTATCATAATCATTGTTATTAGTGTTATTATCATTGTAGATTTTTTTTGTCATCATCATCATTGTTATCGTCATCCTTATCAGCACCATCATCATTATTTTGTCCTTATACGATAAACTGAATCATAAATTATCGTAATACAGTTATTATTATTATTATCATCCATTTAATCTTCGAATATCCGTCAACCACGTTTCGGATAATTTAATACCATTTTCATGTTCAGGAGGGAAATCATAGGTCATTTGTTTCTTTTATGGAATTTGCCATTTCGGTTAATTCGAAATGCTGCTTTGTGGTGCATCGCGCTCTCTCGCTTTAATTGCCATTTGTCGGCGGAAGGGATGTTATTGTCGATAGGTAGTTTTAGATTGTAATAAATTAATACGTAGAAATGTTTCCGGTATTGAGTGAGTGATGATTCTAATGCTGTTAATGTTAAGGTGATTATGGTATTTACTGATGAAGACGATAATGATGATGATATGGTTATATAAAGAATATCAGTTATGAAAATGCTCAGTAGTATTGTAAAGAGACAGAAGACAGTACTGAAATAAACATAAAATAAATAACTTTCTAAAAAGTGACCTATGATTATCAAAGACAATAATAATCGAAGTAGGATATACCAATCTAAAAGCGAAATATGATAATCTAAATGCAAAAGAATAATAATCTAAAGTAAAATGGAATACCCTAATTAACTGATCTAATTATAATTACCCAGCACAACAATAGATACCACAACAATAGTTATAATTGCACACAGGCCACACAGACGAAGTAGCAACATTGACCCCGAACTGCCACGCAACTTTAAGACTGACTGCCTACGTCCCACGCTGATGATCTGTTATGTGCATTTGCTAATAAGTTGGAGATAAAAAAAAAAAAAAAATGGTTTCTTAACGGATACTTTGGGCAGAGGAGAGTGCGCTAGACACATCGAGAGATATTTTTGTTATTTTTATTATCTATCTATCAACGTATTTGTCTGTGGTCTTTGTCTACCCTTATTTCTGTCTGTCTGCTTACGTATCCAATTATATGTCTGGTCTGTCTGTCTGTCTCTGCTTTTGTCTCTTGTACCTGACTCTATCTTTCTCTCTCTCTCTTTCTCTGTCTCCGTCTCTGTCTCTGTCTCTGTCTCTGTCTCTCTGTCTCTGTCTCTCTGTCTCTCTCTCTCTCTCTCTCTCTTTCTATCTATCTATCTATCTATCTATCTATCTCTCTCTCTCTCTGCCTCTCTCTGTCTCTCTCTTTCTCTTTATATATATATATATATATATATATATATATATATATATATATATATATATATTTATGTATATGTATATACGGGGCCGCGGTGGCGAATGTTAGAGATCGGATCAACGTCAGACGCATCTGAATTCGAGGGTCGAGTCACGCCGCGCGTTTTCCTTGGCGAACTTACCTTTATTGCCTACCTAGCCACTGGGCAGCCGCCCATCAATGTGTCCAGCCATAGATAGAAGAATGATTACTAAAGTACCACGCACTCTCGTGAAAGAACTGGGACCCTACACGTACTCATCCAGAGTCACACATGAACTACAATTAAGTATCATGCGTGACCACGCGGCTCAATCATGAACTACCGTTAAAGAGAGAAGATAGTATATATATATATATAATATATATATATATATATAATATATATATATATATATATATATATATAATATATATATATATAATATATAACACACACGCACACACACGTATAAAAATATATATAACAGAGACAGGCAGACAGACAGGCATATAATTGGATACGTAACAGACAAAAATAAGAATAGAAAGATACACAGACAAATACGTGGATAGATAGATAAATAATAAAAAAATAACAAAAATATCTCCCGATATGTCCAACGAACTACGTATATATATGAATATAAGCACACATATGTCTAGTTACGTACCCAATTATATGTCTGTCTGTCTGTCTGTCTCTGTATATATATATAATATATATATATATATATATATATATATATATATATATATATATTTTATATATAGTAGATTATGTATATATAAAAATATAAAAATATATATATATATATATATATATATTATATATATATATATATATATATATATATATATATATATATATATATATATATATATATATATATATATATATATATATATATATATATATGGCTATTCTCTCTTATTTGTTAATCCACCCATTTGCCTACCTATCTATCTATGCATGTACCTACGTACGTACATATGTACGTACATATGTATGTGTGTATGCATGTATGAATTTTGTGTGTGTGTATGTATTATGTATATATATGTGTATGTATGTATTCATGCTTGCAGGTATGCATATATCTGTTGATATATTTTTACGTTCATATTTCTCTCTAATTTTACGTTCAAGATTGATGAAAGAATTAAAAAAAAAGTTGTTAGTTATTTTAAATCAGCTGCTTAGGCCATGCAATTAATTGGAAGATGCACGGGCCAATAAAACTTGAAGAAAGGCGAAAATTTGCTGCGCTTAATGCCATAATTCTAAAAAGAGTTAGCGCCAAGATAATTATGTTTCATTATCCATGTGGGGCATTTTTTGACATATTTGGAAATGGGAGATCCTTTGTAAAATAGATTGATGATAGATTTGAAAATAAGTCATTTGCGAGAGAAAATGGTGAAAAAATCTGTTGAGAACATGAATGGTAAAGAAAAAGCATCACCACCACCTCCAGCAACACCAACACCACCATCACCCCACCACCACCATACCACCACCCACCACCACAACAACAACAACAACAACAAACAACAACAAAACAACACCAACACCAACACCAGCATCAACAGCAACACCACCATCACCACCAACACCACCAACAACACCAACACCACCCACACCAACACAACCCCACCCACACCAACACAACAACACAACTCACCACACAAACCACACACACCACCCACCAACACATACCACACAACACCAACAACCAACATCCAACACCAACACTATCACCACCACCACCAACAACAACACCAACATCAACAACACCACCACACATACAACCCCACACACCACACCATACCACCACCACACACACCAAAACAACTACCAGCCTTCACGAACAACGACTACAGTAACCCACTGACAACACAAGAATTCACGAAGACACAAGCTGAATTATAAGATTGTGTACATGTTCAATCTTGAGGAGGGATGGATCAGTAAAGCAGATAAATCCTGGTTTACGAATTGCTGTGTAAACAGTACGGGGCGGAATTCGAACCAGATGCAGTTAGTTGTGTCATGTTGCAATGTAGCGAAGGTGATGTATGTTTAGAATGCCATAGAGTGTGCAAATTTTATCGCGTAACCTGTCTAGGATTTGTGCAGGTGCTGTAAATTGTGATTATTGTCAAAGTAATATTTATGCCAAACTTAAAAAGTCAAACGATACAACATTATGCAACATTGTCTAGAGATATAACAACTATAAATGCATTGTATTGATTGTATAAATGCAATACAATTTGGGCATTTTATTTTTAATTAACTTTTTAATTACATTAGTGTTATAATTACTTTTTATATTATTAGAAGAAATGTTCAAATGTTGTTTTAGGTTGATGAGATGAAAATATAAATTCGCAACACATAATTTTCACTTCTTTTCTGTGGTCCTTAGTAAATACTAATGAAGTACACTAATATATATATATATATATATATAATATATATATATATATATATATATATATATATATATATATATATGTATATATATGTATATATATGTATATATATGTATATTTTTGTGTATATATGTATATATATAATATATATATATATATATATATATATATATATATATATATTTTTTTTTTTTTTTTTTTTTTTTTTTTTTTTTTTTTTATTGAGAAGCAAAATCAGTAAGCCTTTCACTAGAATTCTTTAAGTAGGCCTGTACGGATTAAAAGTATTTTCAAGACGTGTTTATATGAATGGGCTTTTAATTAATTTGAATTAAAAAGAAAACCAATGAGCTGTTATTTCCTAAAATTCACTTTTGAAAAAATATAATGACGATTGAATGATGATGTTAAGAACTTAAACACAGAAAGGTGAAATAATGATAATAATGAATATATAATAACAATTTAAATAAATAAATAAAAAGAAAATAATTATGATGATTGATAAAATGATAAATGATAACTTAATACTCGCTACACAGTTTTAAAAGTTCTGTGGTAATTACTTACATTCTGATGCAATTAATATCTAGTGTTTAATCTATAATTAATGGCCACTTTGATATGATTATTACATCATAATCCTATTTGCTATTCATAAACGCAATATTGATCCAAGGGAAGAGCTTTTGATGAGTCAGTAAGCATCAAGAGAGCTTTCATTAATCATAGAAGAAGAAGAGGGGTACGTGGGGGGGGGTTGAGGGGGTGGGGGTGGAGGTGGGGGGAGGGGAGGAGTGAAGGTGGAGGTAGGGGGGAAGTGGAGGTGGAGGGAGGGAGGGAGTGGAGGTAGAGGCAGAGGAAGAAGAGAAAAAGAATAGAAAGAGAAAGAGGAGGAGGAGGCAGAGGAAAAGAAGAAGAAAAAAAAATGGAAGAGGAGTAGAAGGAGAGGAAGGACATCAAGAAAAAAAAAAAGAGAGAGAGAGAGAGAGAGAGAGAGAGAGAGAGAGAGAGAGAGAGAGAGAGAGAGAGAGAGAGAGAGAGAGAGAGAGAGAGAGAGAGAGAGAAAGAGAGAAAACTAATTGAAAGACCATGAAAAAAAAACACAGACAGAAACAATTAAGTCTATTATCATGAATCCTCAGTTTTGTCGACAAAAGACGAAATCTAAAGGCATTTTTGATATTTTAGAATGTCTCGAACAAATATACTCTGTGGACTCATTAGCAGGAGGCCGTTAAGAATTCATAAACCATGGAGGAAATTTGATATTGTTTCGTTCGATCGTCTGAATTAGACCGTGATTTTGATCTTAATTCTATGCTTATTAGAGTGCACAGCTAACAATGGTTGCCTATTTTGCACTATGATTTAGAGAGAAGTAATATTCACTAGAGACATAAAATAATCAACAACAAATTTATTGTCTTTTTTTCGGTAGAGATCATTCACCTATATCTAACAAATGCGCAGTGTGTATCGACCCTTGCTTTTAAGTATGGAACATATCGTGCTAAGTATTAGACAGTTATAGTTATATACATTAAATACACCGGGTGCCTTTAAATATTTAAACACGCAATAATTCTTCAGCGCCCCTTGAATGGACCAAACAACCGTGCATGGGAGTGCGATCTTCATTTGTCATCCCA
>NC_051396.1:14963621-14968621 GCF_015228065.2 Penaeus monodon | reverse complement strand
AGGGGAGGGAGAAGAAAATGAGAGTAAGTGAGAAGGAGAGGGGGGAAAAAAACTAGAGATGATAGTGAGAATGAGGTGAGGGGTATGTGTGTGAGTGGGGAGTGTGAGTATGGGGTTTGGGTGAGTGTGGAGTGTGTGGTGTGTGGTGTGTGTGGGGGTGTGTGTGTTTGAGTGTGTGTTGTGTGTGTGTGTGTGTGTGTGGTGTGTGTGGGGGTGTGTGTTGTGTGCGCGCGCGCGCGCGTGTTGGTGTGTGTGGGGGTGTGTGTTTTGGGGTGTTTGTGTTGGTGGGGGTGTGTGTTTTTGGTTTGGTGTGGTGGTGATTGGAGAAAAGAGAGAGAGAGAGAGAGGAGAGAGATGGAAAGGGGGAGAGAGAGCGAGGAGAGAGAGAGAGAAGAGAGAGAGAGAGAGAGGGGGGGAGAGAGAGAGAGAGAAAAGAAGACAGAAGACAGCGATAGACAGAAGATAGGCGACAGAAGAAGAAGAAGACATTAAAACATACTCGTAAAAAAGGATGACCAAATAGCGAAGTACGAAAAAAAATTGATTCAAGAGTTTATTTCTTTTAAGAAACGGTTTTTCCGTTCGATAATCTTGTTCGTTATGCCATTATGCATTTTGCTCTCTTTTCCCTTTTTTCATACTGCATTTCCCAGCCGAATCATGGCATTGATAACATTTAGGACGAAGCTCAACTTTCCGGGAAAAAAAATGGCTTCCCCCTTTTTCTAACCTCTCAAATGCTTCGAAGTTTCTGAACACACACGAAGGAAAGAAAGAAAGAAAGAAAAAAAGAAAGAAAGAAAGAAAAAAAAAAATCTTTGTTTGATTATGGAATTATAGATTATAGAATCCAGAGACTCGTTTTCCAAGAAGGCTCTTCCATTGGCTCAGGCGAAAACAAAAGAGGATCGATAATTTTACAAGAAGGGAATTGGAAGGTGTTTGAATCCATGCGTTACGAGAGAGAGAGGGAGGATGAGATGGATGTAGATAGATGGATTGGGAGGGATGGAGGAGAAGGAGAAGGAAAAGAAGAAGGAGAGAGAGAAAGAGAAAGAGGGATGAGGAGGAGGAAGGGTAGGAGGAAAGAGAAAGAATAGAAAGAGGAGGAAGAATAGGAGAAGGAGAAGGAGAAGGAGAAGGAGAAGGAGAAGGAGAAGGAGAAGGAGAAGCAGGAGAAGAAGAAGAAGAAGAAGAAAAACAAGAAGAAGAAGAAAAAGAAGGAAGAGAAGAAAGAAGAAGGGGAGAGGGAGAGGAAGAGGGAGAGGACGAGGGAGAGGAAGAGGGAGAGGAAGAGGGAGAGGAAGAGGGAGATTGGAGAGAAAGATGGAGAGAAAGATGAAAAGGTAGATAGATAGATAGATGGATAGATAGATAGATAGATAGATAGATAGATAGATAGATAGATAGATAGATAGAGAGAGAGAGAGAGAGAGGGAGGGAGGGAGAAAGAGAGCGACAGACAGAAAGAGAGCGACAGACAGAGAGAGAGGCAGAGAGACAGACAGACAGAGACAGAGACAGAAACAGAGAGACAGAAAGCCGGAGAGAGAGAGAGAGAGAGAGAGAGAGAGAGACATCAGAGAACACATCTCTCCTCCTCCCCAACCCCCTCCCCCAGCTAAATCTAATTCTCCCCCTCCCCCACCCCCTCCCCCACCCCCTCCCCCCAGCTAAATCTAATTCTCCCCCTCCCCCATGTCTACGTCGTGCTTTGCGATTCCTAAGTCTTCATTCCAAAGTTAATTAAAGCTTTATACAAAGTGGGGATGAATTCCTAGCCTCGTCTAAGGGTGGCATAAAAGGAATCTTAGTGGAAGAGGGAAAAAGAGGAGGAGATAGTGAAGAAGGTGTGGGAGAAGGAGAACAGAAGAAGAAAGGGGGAAATGATGGTGAAGAAGAAAATGACGGAGAGGATAGTGTTGATGTTAATAACAATAATGATAATGATTATGATCATGACACTAATAATAATGATTATGATTATGACACTGATAATAATGATAATGATCAAGATAATAACATTAATTGTGATGATGATGATAATATTGATGATACTCATAACAATAATGATAGTAATTATAATAACAACAATGGTAATAATGATGATAATAATGATGATCTTAATAATGATAATAACAATGATGATCATGAAAGTTATGATAATGATGATGATAATTAGTAATGATGATAGTAATGATATTAATAATAATAATAATCATCGTGAAAATAATAATAACGATAACGAATAAACAGTGAAAGTAAATAATAATAAAAAAATATAATAATGATAACAACAACAACAACAACAACAATAATAATAATAATAATGATAATAATAATAATGATGATGATAATAATAATAATAAAGATAATAATAATAATCATTATAATAAATATAATAATGTTAATGATAATGATGACGATGATAGTGATGATGATGTTATTGACTATGATAATGATAATAATAGTAGTAGTAGCAATAATAATAATAATGATAATATAATAATAATAATAATAATGGTAATAATGATAATAATAATAATACTAATACTACTACTAATAATAATGATGATGATGATAATGATAATGATAATGATAATGATAATGATAATGATGATGATGATGATGATGATGATGATGATGATGATGATGATGATGATGATGATGATGATGATGATAACAATAATAATAATTATAACAAATATAATGATAATGGCTATGATTATAGTAATAATGATATTGATAATAATGATAATAATAATGATAATAATAATGCTTATGATAATGACAATAATAAAAATGATTATAATAATAATAGTTATAACAATAATAACCCTAACAGTAATAATGATAGTAATGATAATAATGATAATGGTGATAATGATACTAGTAATAATAATAATAATAATAATAATAATAATAATAAAAATAATAATGATGATCATAATAATGATGATAATCATGATAATATTAATAATGATAATGATGACTATAATAATAATAATAATAATTTTATTATTATGATAATGATAATAGTAACTATGATAATGATAAAAATAAGAATGATGATAATGATAATAATAGTAGTAATAAAAATAATAATAATAATGATGATGGTAATTAAATAATAATAATATTAATAATAATGATAATAATAATAATAATAATAATTTTATTATTATGATAATGATAATAGTAACTATGATAATAATAATAATAATAACGCTCTGGCTCCGTACCAACTCCTGCCCCCTAGGCACCCTGGGGTAATGGGTCGGCTCGGGGAGGTGGGCCTTGCCAGTCCTCCTCCCCCCAGAAAGACCCTCTGGCAACGTCTCAAATAAATGGAAATGCTGGGGGTGGGGTGTTGTCCCTCCCACCCAGCAAGTAAGGCAGGCTGTGGGTCCCGCTGGGAGGGCAAATGTCGGGGTGCGGGATTGGAACGAGAGTTACTCGTCCAGCCTGCACCCCGGCAGGTGCCAGCCCACCATGAAGTTTGTGGGGCAAAGCCCTCGGGAACCCCACAGGCAGATGGGCGGACCCACAGCCTTTATTTGGGGCTGTGTCAGCGGGGGCGGCAGAGGTGGCGTGCACCCAGAGTGACCACCCGAGGCTTAATCTCAGGTGTGCTTTCTGGGTAGGCGCTTGGAACATCCGTTCCTTGCGGCAGGATGAGCGGTTACCTCTGCTATTGCGGGAATTGAGGCGACTGGGAGTTGAGGTGGCTACCCTCTCAGAGGTGAGAAGACCTGGTAGCGGCATGATCAGTGTGGGTGGTTACCCCTACTACTGGTCGGGCCGCAGCGATGGTCACCACCTCCAGGGTGTAGCCATAGCCATCTCCAGTCGACTTCAGCCCTCTGTAGTTGAGGTGACACCAGTTGATGAGCATATTATAGCATTGAGACTGAAGCATGTTTTTGGCTTCATGTCTCTTATTGCTGTATACGCTCTTACCGATGTATATAAAATTGATGTAAAAGAGGCGTTCTACGCCAAACTCGCATCTGTGGCAGACGATTGCCCCCGGCGAGATATTCGCATTGTTCTGGTTGACTTCAATGCGGTATCCGGCTGTGACCGAGCTGGCTACGAGATGTCTGTCGGCCCCCATGGCTCGGGAGCTGATCCCAGCAGCGAGAATAGCCTCCTTCTCCGGGACTTTGCTAGGTCCCAGAAAATGAGGATCTCTGGCTCCTGGTATCAGTGCTCCAACCCGCATCACTGGACTTGGTACAGCGATACGGGTACAGTGGCCAAGGAGATCGACCACATTCTTGTTAGCACGCGATGGAGGATCCTCCAGAACTGCAGGGTTTACTGGAGTGCTGAGTTCTGTGGCACCGACCATAGGCTGCTTGTGGCTACCCTGCGGGTCCACTTCAAAACTCCCCGTCCCTCCAGTGGCCACCCTAAGGTGTTTGACCTGGACAGACTAAGAGAGGAGGAGTGTGCCCGTGGGTTCACCATGGCAGTCTCTGACCGATTCACAGAACCCAACAACCTGACGGACCCAGTTGCTCTGTGGGAGTTCTTCAAGCGCATAACACTCGAAGCAGCTCAGGAGTCCATTGGCATATGCCCAAGGGCAAGGCAGAATTCCATCTACCTGGAGACATTAGAGGCCACTGACGCGTGTCACAAGGCTCAGCTGAATGGAAATCAAGTCTTGCGTTGTTCCATGGTGCGTAGGGCTCGGACACTGCTGAGAAGGGACAAGGAACAGTTCATCAGGAATCTTGCTGAGGAGACTGAAGGCCATTTCTTGGTAAATGACCTTCGCCCTGCCTACCAAGCCCTGAGAAAACTGAACTCTAAGCCCTCCTCACAGATGACTTCAGTCCGATCAGTGGATGGACGGATCATCTCGGATCATGTTGGGGTTCGCGAACGTTGGGCTGAGTATTTTGAACAGTTGTACCAGGTAGACCCTCCAACAGTTAGCTTGGATGCAAGCGATGTCTCAGTGCCTGTGCCGGACCCACCCATCAGCGAGG
>NC_051396.1:14920957-14923457 GCF_015228065.2 Penaeus monodon | reverse complement strand
GGGGGGGGGAGGGTTGGGGGAGGGGAGGGGAGGGGAGGGGAGGGGAAGGGAGGGGAGGGGAGGGTGGGGAGGGAGAGGAGGAAAATGAAGATAGAAAGGGAGGAAGGGAGAGAAGGAAGGATAGGATGGGAAGGAAGGGAGGGGGAAGGGAAGGGAGGGAGAGGAGAGGAATGAAGACAGAAAGGGAGGAAGGGAGGAAGAGATTGAAGGAGGGGGGGAAGGAAGGGAGGGGAGTGGTGGAGTTATAGAAGGGAGGGGAGGGGGGAGGGATGAATGGAAAGGAGGTAAATAAGGAGAAGAGATATGATATGAGAGGGAAGGGTGGGAGATGGAATAAGAAAAAAAGAAAAGAACAACGGGAGAAACGGCGAGAGAGAGAGAGAGAGAGAGAGAGAGAGAGAGAGAGAGAGAGAGAGAAGAGAGAGAGAGAGAGAGAGAGAGAGAGAGAGAGAGTGATAGACGGGATACTGTGGTTTTCATCATTAACTTTCACGATGAACCTTACTATTATCACGAACCCTAGCGCAAAATCGACCAAGGCTATTTCATGTCAGACAGAGTCCCCCGCAACCACATCAACCTCAACCATATATCTTACAACCTCACAAAAACAAAAAACATACTTCTCTACCACTTACTCCACGCCCCCCACCCCCACCCCCTACGGGATCTGTCTCAACCAGATCGCACTCACACCACCGCCGCCTCTCTGAATCATCACACCAAACCCGGACAGCGTAATGAACAAGCACGGTCTGACACGAGCTCGTAATCAGCCATGTCAACAAGGGCCTGGCGATCCCCGGGACTCCACAGCCAGCAACAGAGAGAACTGACGGCCGGATCCTTTATTGCGATAACTGCTCGTTTAGGTTTATTTTGAGGACAGCAGTCGCGGGAAATAGAGTGTGTGAGTATTGTCATCATTAGCCGAGTGGCTCACCGAGCAATAAGAAGAAAGACAAGAACAGGTTTTCCGCGGCGCTCCGCTTGGCAAACTGAGGATAATGGCTTCCTTGTGTAAACAGTACCGAGCATCAGACACTCCCGGGACAACACCAGCTGCCCAGCCACCCAGACGGCGAGTAATCTTGTAAGAAGTGGGTCAGTTCCTTAATACTCAGGCATCATAGCAACAGAATATTCTAGAATTCTACAGTATATCACAAGTTCTAGACAAGAAAAGCAGTTACTCAAAATGGCTTATACACATGACAGGATGGCATGGCGTGAGTTCGAATCCTATTCAGGGTCCGAGATTAGGAATGACGTCTCCGTGGTCTAGTGGCGTCCATCCGCCAACAAAAGACACCGCCACAGCCCTTGCGAGAAAGTTCGAGGTAGAAAACCGGATCGTCCTCTCCATACTTAACGTGCTGTTTTTGTTTCACTCTCCTTAACATTAATCGAATACAGTGCATGGTTTCATGTTGGGAAGAACAAAGTAATATTTTGAAGAAGAAGAAGAAGAAGGAGGCGGGCAAATTAGAGCCAAATAACCTAACTACTAGTTTCGCTTCCTTCGACGTTGCAAACGACGTGGTCAACAGGGCGACCAGATCTCATGACAAAAGCACTTGCTTCGAAGACCCAGTTTGGCTTCAGGCCCCGGACATCACCCTCCGTCTGGTTCCTACACTCGATAACGTTCTGACACCAAGTTATCGTCGCACTCAGTACTGCAGGTGCTTTTGACAGTGTGAAGCTTCAGGTTATGGTATCACAACTATAGACTGATATATGGAAACCTGTTCTTGTTGATCGATGACTCGAGAACATACGTGCAGTGAATAGAAAATCCCAAGCCATCGCGTCACCGAGCAGAATAATCGTGCCACAAGGTATGCTATGGAGATGAATTTACCCTCATATTTAGCTGTAATAATCGCAACTCTTCCTGTTAAGCACAGAGATAATACACTGAAGCCCATCATTTCTTGGGATAAAAAGTAGCAGGTCTTTCTATCACCAGGAAAACCGAGTCATATTGATAATCTAGACGGCAGGCATCTGGAAACATTCGGAGACTAGAGCCAAAGCTTTCAAAAGTCCATTGATATAAACAAAGAAGTTTACATTCTTAGCTTTCTGCCTGGTAATCCCTTAACCCTCATCAGTCACGCTGACGCATTAGCAAAGAAAGCGACAGGAAATATAGCTCGTTTTTTTCCTCTGCTAGACAACAACGGATGCTCTGTGATGTGCAGTTCACGCATCCGTTTTCTGGCGCTCTCATCTCTCGACTAATTGTACCTTCACCCCTCCCTTCCCCTCCCTCTCCCCTCATTCCCTCCCCTACCCCTCTCCCCCTTCTCTTCCCCTCTCCCCAACTCCCCTTCCCCCTCCCCCACTCCCAAACCGCCCTTGTTCTCCTTGATATTGTTCGGAACAAAGTTTAGCGTCAAGCGGGGAACCGAAAATTCCGAGACAACGATCCACAAACATATATATTCCTAAGCCACTAGCCTTAGAGAAATGTAACCGGCCTTTGTGTGCTTCT
>NC_051396.1:14888457-14893457 GCF_015228065.2 Penaeus monodon | reverse complement strand
GAGGATGTCTCGGGTGATTTAAGAGTGATCCCGTAGCCACAATAAAAAAAACAATAAAATAACATCTCTGGCTGATTGAAAAGGCAACATAAAAAGAGCATCCATATTATACATTTATTACGCACAAATCTTTCGAACATAACCAATACACAAGACAACACACCATACACTTACTTGTGGCAACCCACCACAGCACGAGAAGCACCAGTCAGCCAACTAATAATCCAACGGTCTGTTACCAAGATAAAAAGCCTCTCCCCCTCTGACCGACCTGGCTTGACCTTTTATACTGGGGCTTCCCGCGCTTGGTGAGGTTTTACCCATAATGCAATTCATTTTATTTATGAAATAGTGTATGGTGGGGTTAAAACAAGTTTAAAATCAAAAAATAAAAAGAATAAAAAAAACATACCAACATGGGCCTAAAAAAATTAATAAAAAAAGGGAAAAAGAAAAAAAAGGGTAAAAAAAAGGGAAGGGATCCGTGAGGGGGAAAAAGGGGGAAAAAAAAATACGAAGAGGAAACGAGTAGAAAAAAAAACAAAGGTGAATTAGCCCGGGGAAAAAAGGGCAAAAAAAAGGCAAAAAAGAAAAAGTCTAGAATAAAAGGAAAATTATTGTAAAGTAGTCCGAGGGTTAGAGCATCGGACCAAGACTGTCACGACGGCAATTGGGGTTGGGGGTTCGAGTCACCCGGCGCCGTTTTTCCCCTTGGGAAAAAAATTCACCTCGATTCCCCTCCCTAACCCTGGTGGGCAAGCCGCCCAAGCCGTACGGCTAAGCCGGATAAAAAGGAGAAAATTATTCCCTATAAGGTAACACCGCACCTCCGTAAAAGGGAAGGAAACCCTACCACGTAGTCACTCCAAGATCAACAACACCCCAAAACAATTAAGTACATGCGGACCACGGGGGGCTCAAACATGAACTTACCTTTAAAAAAAAAAAGTGTAAAAAGTAGTGTTACGTGCTTAGAAAAAAATTAGATGTAGATCAGGGCCCCATGGGGAAAGGTAAGTAGGGGGGTATAAATTCATTCTTATTAAAAAACCAGAAAAAAACCAGGAAAAAACAAAGCCAGCCCACTTTCGGGGGCAAGGGAGTCCGTAGAGTTTATAAGATCCGTAAAAGTCCCCGGAACAGGGGCCCCGGGGCCCCAAAGCCTGCGGGGTGACCCGCCTGAAGCCAGGGGGGAAATTCACTACGATAATAAAAATAGTAATTGTAATGATAATAATAATAGTAATAACAATACTACTACTACTACTACTACTACTAATAATAATAATGATAATGATAATGATAATGATAATGATAATGATAATGATAATGATAATGATAATGATAATGATGATGATAATGATAATGATAATGATAATAATAATGATGATGGTGATGAGGATAATAATGATGATGATTATGATGATGATGACGATGATGATGATGATGTATGTGTGTGTGTGTGTGTGTGTGTGTGTGTGTGTGTGTGTGTGTGTGTGTGTGTGTGTGTGTGTGTGTGGTGTGTGTGTGTGTGTGTGTTGGATGCCATCATCGCCAGATACCTTTGCTTTGGTACGAAAAGTTATATCTTCAATGTTTTTTCTCTGACTCTGTCTCTATCACTCTCTCTTCCTTTTACTCTCTTTTTTTCCTTGTGTATCACTTCCTCTCCTTCTCTTTCTCCCTCTTCCATTTCCTCCCTCTTTCCTATCATCTCCTTCTCCTTCTTTGTCCTTTCATCTTTCTCTCTCTCTCTCTCTCTCTCTCTCTCTCTCTCTCTCTCTAGCTCTCTCTCTCTCTCTCTCTCTCTCTCTCTCTCTCCGCTCTCTCTCTCTCTCCTCTCCTCTCTCTATCTCTCTCCTCTCTCTCTCTCTCTTGTCTCTCTCTTCTCTCTCTCTTCTCTCTCTCTCCTCTCTCTCTCTCTCTCTCCTCTCTCTCTCTCTCTCTCTCTTCTTCTCCTCTCTCTTTTCCCCTCTCTCTCTCTCTTTTCTCTCTCTCTCTCTCTATTCTCTCCCTCTCCCCCCTCTCTCTCTCTCTCTCTCCTCTCTCTCTCTCTCCTCTCTCTCTCTCTCCCTCTCTCTCTCTCTCCTCTCTCCTTTTTTGTGTTTTTTCTTTTTACCAGTATGATCTCGTGAATGGGTTTTCCCTGAGTTCCAGCTTTCCATTCCGCCTCAAATGTTCTCTGACCCAAAGCCATCATCGTGGAATTTGGAATTCTGGAATATGTGAATGTGTGTGTGTGTGTGTGTGTGTGTGTGTGTGTGTTTGTGTGTGTGTGTGTGTGTGTGTGTGTGTGTGTGTGTGTGTGTGTGTGTGTGTGTGTATAAAGGTGAGTGTTTGTGTGTGTGTGTGTGTGTGTACTCCATGAATGCACATTTGCTGCTTAGTTGGTATACATGTAGTAATGTACATACCCCTTTTTATTATTTATCTGAATTCTTCAATATATATGCTATTGTTACTGTGGGATATTTTTCACACGTTTTTATTATGTTGCTGTAGAGTAGAGAAATGTTGTTGAGGACTATAAGGAAGTGTAGTTGATTGTGCGTTAATAATATGATAAACAACAATGAAAGTAAACGGAAAAAAAACAGCGCAAGAGAAACACATTATTGAATCCGACGAATTGATCAAAACAAGCTAGGAATCACACTAGATAAAGAAACATATATCTAAGCAAACCAAAACCAACCACACAAACAAACAATCAAACAGATCAACACTCAAAACACACACACAAACAACAACATAACATAACACACATAACAAAATAACAACAGAAAAAAAACACAACAAACAAAACAAAAACATAACAAAAACGCAACCAAAAAACACACAACAAACAAAACAAAAACCCTAACAAAAAAACACAACGAAAAAAACACACACAAAAAAAAAACACAAATCCCCTAAGGCGTCAGTAGATTCCTTGTCCAAATGAAAAGAAAACAGAGGCCGTGAGCTGGAGGGCATCCTGAAGACGATGCAGACAGGATATCACGCAGCTTCTCTCATTTAAGGTGTTTGTTTACGAGCAGAGTAAAGGAATGCTTCCTTCAACTACGAGTTTTTTTTTCTTATACTTTAGTGAGCTGTTGATTGTATAGTATGATTATTATTTTATGATTACGTAATCTATGTTATTATTATTAGTTATTAGTATTTATTTACTATTATATTATTATAGAGTATACGTGTAGTAGTTAAGAGTATAGTAGTATACAAGTATAGTTAGTATAGTATTAAAGTAGTATGTATATATGAAGTATGTATTAGTAGTAGTAGAAGTAGTAGTAGTAGTAGAAGTAGTAGTAGTAGAAGTAGTAGTAGAGTAGTAGTAAGTAGTAGTAGTAGAAGTAGTAGAGTAGTAGAAATAGTATAGAGTAGTAGTAGTAGAAGTAGTAGTAGTAGAAGTAGTAGTGGTAGTAGAAGTAGTAGAGTAGAAGTAGTAGTAGAAGTAGTAGTAGTAGAAGTAGTAGTAGAAGTAGTAGTAGTAGAAGTAGTAGTAGAAGTAGTAGTAGAAGTAGTAGTAGTAGAAGTAGTAGTAGTAGAAGTAGTAGTAGTAGAAGTAGTAGTGGTAGAAGAAGTAGTAGAAGTAGTAGTAGTAGAAGAAGTAGTAGAAGTAGTAGTGGTAGAAGAAGTAGTAGAAGTAGTAGTAATAGTGGAAGTAGTAGAAGCAGTTGTAGTAGTAGTAGTAGAGGTAGTATAATTATCATTGTTATTATTATTACTGTTGTTGTTGTATTGCTAATATTGTGTTGTTGTAATTGTCAATATTATTGCTATATTAGTTATTATTATTAACCATTATTAATCGTTATTATTATCATTATCATTTTAAGCATTTTATTATCCTACCAATCATAGAAATTATCAATTGCATTCAAACAGTGATATCCTTTTGTTATCCACACTTCCTGTAAGATATTATAAAGAGAGAATAAGTATATGCAAAGTATTCTTAAGGAGTTATCCGTCTTAGACACTTGACTAATAATGCAAAGACAAGGAATCTTATTTATTTATTTTTTTTTTTTTTGAGGACAATATATATATATATATATATATATATATATATATATATATATATATATATATATATATATATATATATATATATATATATATTGTAATGCTGAACTACATTTTTTTTATCATGTAATAGGTTTGTATGGATTCATGCTTGTTTGATTTTTGTTACTTTGTATGCGAAAAAAAAAAAATTGTCAGTTTATTTCTATTTCTATGAGCAAGGGACAAACAAAGACAGGCCAGTGTTCCAATCCGTTTCGAGCAGTGCTATTATTATATTCGTTTAAAAGACCAGTGTTCCAAACTGCTTCTTTCTTGAATAACCCTTTGATAATAATAATAAAAAAATACCGTTCAAAACTTCAAAACTTGTATAGAAACAAATACGTCATATAGAAAAGGGAAAAAAAAATAGTATATCGCTCTATTTGTGAACTATATAGAACCTATTAAAAACAGCCTCGTATATTCCCTGTGCTGTGGTGAACGTAGCACAGAAGGGCACTTACCCTCAGAACAGACAGGCGACCGCATGAATAATGAATGTATTGGCCGCTACCTCGGATGTCAAGATAATGAAGAAGGAAGAGGAGGAGGAGGAGGAGGAGTAGGAAGAGGAGGATCTGATGGTTGAGGAGGAGGAGGAGGAGGGAAGGAAGAGGAGGGAGAGGAAGGGAAGGGAGGAGGAGGAGGAGGAGGGAGAGGAAGAGGAAGGAGCGGAGGAGGAGGGAGAGGAGGAGGAGGTGGTGGTTGAAGAGGAGGAGGAAGGGAAAAGGGAGGAGGCAGATCGTGATGAGGAAGGTGAAAAGGAGTAAGATAAGGAAAAAGAGAAGAAAGAGGGGGAGGAGGAGGAGGGGTAGGAGGACAAAAATGAGGAGGAGAAAGAGAGGCTAGCAGCAGAGTAGTAATAGTAGTAGTAGTAGTAGGAGGAGGAGGACGAGGAGGAAGAGGAGAAGGAGGAGGAG
>NC_051396.1:14865957-14875957 GCF_015228065.2 Penaeus monodon | reverse complement strand
GGAACACCAACAAAAATATGCAAAAATATGCAGAACAATTACAAATTAAAACATCTAGCCAAGTCAATTCACGAACATAAAAATATTTTAGATCGATAGAGCTCCTCTGAGAACATGCGCCGCGCTGCTCAAAACTATTTCTTGGACTTCCTCTAATTTTGTATTTCCCGGTATTTGTTCAAGAAACTCATCAGTACCTCTCTTTATAAGGCCAAGTGCTCCAATAACAATGGGCAAAGCTTTGGTTTTTAAATGTCACATCCCCTCCACCTCCATTTCCATGCCTCAACACCTTGATATCCTCTCGAACAGCTTGTTTGGGTCAAGCATTTGCGTTTTCTCACTTTCCCTATTCCTTAAACACCATGTATTATAGGTATCATCAGTATTATTCGTTTCAGGTTTTTCGAGTGCATAGTAAAAGCAGTACATTACCTCAGTATACTCTTCCCTTGTCCATTTAAGTATTGTTTTCTTTTGATTGTTAGTACTAGATTGTTGAACCGCAGGGCCAGAGGCGGGACCTGTCCCGTCCTGGTGACCTGGCGGATTTTGACTAATGGAAAAGGTAGACTCGGTAGTATACTTTTCGATCCCAGGTGAGTCTTGCCCTGGGGAACGCACCCCTTGTTGATCCGCCCGTTGGGCAATGCGACATGATTTATTTTTTGTTTTCATTGGAGAAGTAGGATGCATTTTAGCCTTACTGCCAAGAAGTTAGATTTCCTGCGCCATTTTTTTTCTTTTTTTTTTTGTATAGTGCCCTATCAGATTCTGACATTGGCTGTCACAGCATGATACTCAATTGTATTTTCATGTTGTGATGATCTTGCAGTGAGTACGTAGTAAGGTCCCCAGTTCCTTTCCACGGAGAATGTTATTATTATTATTGTTATTATTATTATTATCATCATTATTATTATCATTATCACTATTAAAAATTACTATTATTATTAATATTGTTATCATTAATATTATTATTGTTATTGTTATTATTATTATTATTATCATTATTATTATTATTATTATTATTATTATTATTATCATTTATTATTATTATTATTATTATTTAATTATTATGACTATTATCATTATTATTACTATAATCAGTGTTAGTATTATCTTTACTAATATTATGATCATGGTTATTATCTTTATTATTATTGTTTTTTTTTATTATATCGATATTACTACTGCTCATCCCATCAATATTATCATTATTATCAGTATTATTATTATTACTTATTATGATTACTTATTATTATTGTTATGATTTTTATTATCATTATCATTATTATTATTATTATTATTATTATTATTATTATTATTATCATTATTATTGTTGTTATTATTATTATTATTATTATTATTATTATTATTATTTTATTATTATTGTCATTATTATCATTATTATCATTATTATTATTATCATTATTGTTATTATTATTATTATTATTATTTTTGTTGTTTTTGTTGTTGTTATTATTATTATTATTATATTATTATTATTATTATTATCACTATTATTATTGTTGTTGTTGTTGTTGCTGTTGTTGCTGTTGTCATCATCATTACAATTATTATTAATGTTGATAATATTATCATCATAATAATAATAATTATCATTATTATTATTAACATTGTTGTTATGATTACTTTCATTATTATTGTTATCATCATTTTTATTGTCATTATCATTATTATAATCCTACCAAAAAGGTTGTGATGAATCCCGAAGAAATAAACATAATTACTATAAGAAGCTCATATCAATTTGAACAAATTATCTTTTTTTTCTTTTCTTTTCATTTCTTTACTTTTTCCTCCTTGGATTTGAAGTAATATAGAAAATTAAAAAGAAAAGGTACGAATTAAAAATCAAAACCCCCGATGCAAGAGTGGAAAAATTTTTTCCGGTTTTCAATTTATAAAACTTCCTAGGAAAAACAGCAATGCTTCACAAACAGGAGGAAAAAATTTGAACGTTTGATTTTGTCCCCCCGTCAGAAAGCGGGGAAATTTTTAAAAAAAAAAAAAATGCGGTTTGAAACTTTTCAAATCAAACTCTTGTGGAGATTTTCTTTCCCCTTTTTATTTTTTTCTTGATTTGTCGTAATTGGGGATGTGGAATTGGGAACCCCCCTTTTTTTCACTAAAAATTTTGTTTTCGGGAACTGGTGAAAAAAAAAATTTAAAAATTATTATCGGTTTTTGTTTTGGAATTCAAAGGCATGGAAAACCCTTTTTTTTTAAAAATATACGTTTTTTTTTTATCAAATTTAACTTTTACGATTTTGAAGTGTGAAAATTTTTAAAAATTTAATTTTTTTGTTTTTTTCCCTAATACCGTCAAACCCCCTTTTTTTTTTTTTTTTTTTTTTGTCTTTTTTTTTTTTTTCCCCTTTTAAAAATTTATTTTTCCACCCCCTTTTTTCCCCGGGGCTAAAGATTTTGCCCCCTTCGGGCTTGTTACACATCTTCTAAAATTCTGTTTCCCCTTTTTCGTGAGTCCCCTTTTTTTGTTATTTTCGAAAATTTCCCCCCCTTATATATATATATATTTTATATTATATAATATATTTTCTTTTATATACATAGATATATATATATATATATATAAAAAATTTTATGTTTTTATATTTTTATATATGTTTTATATAAATAGATTTTAAAATATATATTTTATATATATATATATATATATTATATATTATTTTATAATAACACACCCCAATATTAACATTATATAAATTATAATATTAATAATATATATATTTTATATTTTATATATTTTATAATAATATATAAAATTTTTTTTTTTTTTTTTTTTTTTTTACAGTTCCCTTTTTTCCTTTCCCCACGTCGCTTTTTTTTCAATTTTTTTCATTTTTTTCCTTTTTTTTTTTCTTTTCCCCGCTTTCTCTTTCTTTTAAAATCCTTTTTGCTCCCAAAAGCATCTATTCCTTTTTATGTTATCGACCTAAATTATTCCTACATCGCCAGTGCTTCAAACTTTTCTGATTTTTATTTTCTTCGAAAATTCCTTTTTTTTTTAAAATTTTCCTTTTTTTTCCTTCCCCCGTTAAATTTTGTTCCCCCTTAAAAAACTTCCCAAATTTTTTTTTTTTTTTTTTTTTTTAACTTTTTTCTTAAACCCCTTTATATTTCCTTTTTTTCTTTCCTTCCGTTTTCCCACTCCTTTTTAAAAATCTTCCTATTTCTTCCCCTTTTTACCCCTTCCCGTTTCTTAAAGTCTAATTTAAAAACCCCCCCCGAATAATTCTACTATTCTTTTTTCTTCTCTTGGCTCTCTCTCTCTCTCTCCTCTCCCCCTCTTTTCTTTTCCCCTTTCCTCCCCCCCCCTCCCCCTCCCCCCTCTCTTTCTTCCTCCCTTTTTTTCTTCTCGTCGTCTCCCCTCCCCCCTCTCTCCCCTTCTCTCTCTCTCCTTTTTTCCCTCTCCCCCCTCCCCATCTCCTTTCTCCTCCTCCTCCTCCCTTTTCTCCCCTCTTCCCCTCCCCTCTCTCTTCCCCCCTCTCCCCCTTTCCCCCCCTTCCCCCTCCCCCTCTTTTTCATCCCCTCTCCTTTTTTTCTCTTCTCTTTCTCTCTCTCCCCCTCTCTCTTTTCCTTTTCTTTTTCTTCTTTTCCCCTCTCTCTCTTTTTTTTCTCTCTCCCTCTTTTCTCTCTCCCTTTCTCTCTCTTCTCTCTCTCTCCCCCCCTCTCTCTTCTCCTTTCTCTTCTCCCTTCCTTTTCTCCTCTCTCTCTCTCTCTCTCTCTCTCTCCCCCCTCTCTCTCTCTCTCTTTCCCTCTTCCCTTCTCTCTTCTCTCTCTCTCTCTCTCTCTCTCTCTCTTCTCTCCCTCTCTCTCTCTCTCTTTCTCTCTTTCTCTCTCTCCCTCTCTCTCTCTCTCTCCTCTCTCTCTCCCTCTCTTTCTCTCTTTTCTCTCTCTCTTTCTCTTTCTTTTCTTTCCCTTTTCTCTCTTCTCTTTCCCCTTTTCTTTTTCCCTTTTTCTCTCTTTTTCTCTCTCTCCCTCTCTCTCTCTCTCTCTCTCTCTCTCTTCTCTCTCTCTCTCTCTATCTATATATATATATATATATATTAATATATATATATATATATATATATATATATAATATATATATGTATATATATATATTATATATATATATATATATATATATATATATATATATATATATATTATATATATATATATATATATATATATATTATATATATATCCCTTTTTCTCCCTCTCACCCCCCCTCTCTCTCTCAAAATTTCCTTCCTCCCATCTACATCGCTTCAGATCTTTCTATTCCCAACTTTCCTCAAAATTTCCACCTCTTCCAAATCTCCTTTGCGTCCACCTTGGGCCAATTCCTTCCGCTTCTCCTCTTTTCCTCTCTTTTCTTTTCTCTCTTTTTTTTCTTCAAAGTTTTCGCATCCTTTCAGAAGTTCCTCTTCCGTCTTTCAGAGTTTCAGTTAATTCTCCATTTCCGATATTTCTTCTAACTTGTCACCTTTTTTGAATATCTTCGAGTTACTGTTTTTTTTTCTATTCTACGTATTTTATCAAAAGTTTCACGTCCTCTTTCTTCTGTGCCTTTCGTGTTATTTTGATTTCTTTATTCTTTATGTCTTTCTTTTAGATTTATCTTATACTTATTATATTCCATTTTCATAATTTTCCTTTTTTTTACGTTTCAGTTTGACATTTCTTACAAAGATATTTTACATTCCCCATTTATCCTCATTATTCCCTTTCTTCTTTGTCCTCTGTTTCCACTTCCTCCCATTTTCTTTCCTTCTAGTTTTCTTTTGTCCATCTTTCTACATTTCTTCAAATTTCTTAGATTTTCTATCTTTTGCGTCCCCGTTGCCAAGCTAGATTCCTCCTCTCAAACTTTCTTCCCAAAATTCCTACCTCTTCTTCACATTCTTCTTCTTTATTTTCCTTTATCTTTTTTATCCTTCTCATCGAAATCATTTCTACGTTCCAAATACCTCAAACCCCTTTCGTTCTTTCTATTTTCTTCAAAAATTTCTGCATTCCTTTCCTTCATTTCTACGTATGTCCTTGGTATGTCTACGTCATTCCATTCTTTCTCTTTCTCCTTTATTCTTTCTGCTTTACTACCCAGTGCGTTACGACTCTCATATTTTTTGTCAGTTCTTCCTCCTTTGCCGCTTTCATCCCGCGTCCTTCCTGTGTCTTGTACTCCCCCCTCCCCCTTCCCCGTCCTAGATCTTGGTACCATTTTCCCCCTCCCCCTTCCCCTCACTGTGACTTGTTGCCCCCTTCCTCCCCTTCCCTTCCCTGCGTCCCCTCTCCCTCCCTGTGTCTTATACCCCCCTTCCCCTCCCCCTACCTCATGTTATGTACCTCCCCTTCCCCCTCCCCATGCCTTATATCTTGCAACCCCCGTCCCCCTCCCCCGTCTCGTATCTTCCCCTTCCCTTATCCCACCTTGTGTCTTATACCCCCTCCCCCCTCTCCCTCCCCCCGCGTCTTATACCCTCTTCTCCCTCCCTTCCCCCCCTCCCCTCTCCCGACACACGAGAAGTGCATTTCGGTGACAATGGTTGTTGCAAGAGGTGATCGATTCCCCCGAATTTTTGAGCGTGTCCTTTCTGGGAACCTTGTGGTTATGGGTGAGTGTTTCTCGTTGTGTGCTTGTGTGTTTTATAGTTTCCTTTTATTATATTTTTCTATGTTATTCTCAATATTACTCTTTTTTTTCTTTTTTTTTATTACTATATTTTTTCCTTTCTTTTTTCCCGTATGTTCAATCATCAGGTTTTTCTTTCTGTCTGTTTGTGTATCTATTCGTGCCTTTTTTCACATTCCTTCCTCCCTCTCGTTCTCCCCTTATGGCATGTTTTCCTCTCTTTCTCTTCTCAGACCTTCTCTCTCATACTTTCATCAATTCCCTCTCTCTTTTTCTCCTTCGCAGATCCTTATCCTTGCCCCTTCTCCCTTCTCAGATTTTCATCAATTCCCTCTCTCTTTCCCCCCCTCTCAGGTGGGAGGCCCGCGAGCAGCTGCACCCGAAGGAGGGCAGCGTCACCATCAGCCACCAGGTCACCAACTTCGAGTTCTTCTACGAGCCCTTCTACGTGGCCAGGGACGACACGCCCCCTCACGACGAGCGCTTCCTGGGATATGGGTTCACGCGAAATACGCAGGTACGGTTGGTGTGTGTGGGGGGGGGGGAGGGAGTAAGGGTTAAGGGTGGTGGTGGGGGGGCAGGGTTGAATTTGGGGGAGAGGGTTGGGGAGGAGGAAGGGTTGGAGAGGGATGGGTTGTGAGGGAGGGAGTTGGGCTATGGGTTCACGCGAAATACGCAGGTAGGGTTGGTTATCAATTCCCTCTCTCTTTTTCTCCTTCTCAGACCTTTAACCTTGCCCCTTCCCCCTTCTCGTACTTTTATCAATTCCCTTTATATTTTTTCTCTTTTGCAGATCTTTATCCTTGCCCCTTTTCCCTCCTCAGACTTTTATCAATTCCCTTGCTATTTCTATTGGTGGGTGGGGTGCGGTGGGGGGAGTGAGGGTGGTGAGGGAAGGCGTTGGGTGTGAGTGAGAGGGGAGCGAAATTTGAGTGGTATATGACTGTGAGTGGTATGTGAATGTGAGTAGTTGATGTATGATAACTTAGAGCAATGGTACTTAATCTGTGAGAAGTGAGTGATTGTGAGTAGTGGAGGGAGGAAAATAATTGAAAGTGATTAAACTGTGAGTAATAGTATCTCATGTATGTGCTGTGAAGGACTCTGAGTGATAGTGAGAGAGAAATAAAGAATTATCATTATCATGATCATCAAGGAGCTAACGCCGACGGGGGCGCACGGCCGCATCCACCCTTCGCTTCCATCCACGGGGGTCCCTAATGTCGAGTCTTCAGGCTAGCCCTCGGCCCATCTTTAGCTCCTCCCAACAGGCCTGGTCAAGATGTCCAAGCCAAGACCTCCTAGGTCGTCCCATGGACCTCCTTCACCCAGGATTGTCTCAAAGAGGCAACCTGATGGACAGGGTCACCCACAGGAAAACGAGCTAAGTGCCCAAGTAGTTTGAGTTGGCGATCTCGGATTATCAAGTAACAGGTCCCTTGCCAGTTTCACGGTGTACCCGTCGGTTGTGAAGATTGATTGAACACATGGTCCTGCCAACTGTACCCAATGATTCGGCGTAGGGACTTGTTACAAAAGGCATCATGACGAGGCTCCAAGGGACTTGATAGCGTCCAGGTTTCGTTTCCATAGAGCAAAACTGGCAGTATCAAGGCCTTGAAGACACGTAGGTTGGTCCATCTGTATAGGTACCGACATTAAAACTTCTTGTTGACCGAGTTCATGGCTCTTGCTGCCAGGCCAGTCTGTCTACTGACTTCATGTTCTGACAGCCCAGAAAGGACATCATCTAGTAAAATCTTTTGACCACGTCCTCACCGAGCATGTATCACTTCAGGAGTGGTCCAGGCTGTCCTGTGCCTAGTAGTGTACGATCTGTTCAAAAGAATGTGGGCGAAAACCTTGTTTATTATACTGAGCAGTATGATGTCATGGTAGTGCTGCAGCCCCATCGACCCCCTTCTCTTTCCAGAGAGGAGACATGCCTTCAAAGGTCAGGGGGATGAAACCGACTGCCAGATCATCAAGACCATTTAAGCTATATGTCACCCCGCCTTTAGCAGTTCAGCAAGGGATCCATATGCCTCAGTTTCCCACTCTCAGCTTGAAACACCTCCGATTCGTTATAGTGGGCTGACAGGTGTTTTACAACTTGCGAAATAATATAGAGGGACACCTGGTACAGCTGCTCAAAATACTCGCCAAACGTCACAAAACCAACATGATTGAGAGATCTGTCCACACTGAGCGGACTGCAGTCATCTGGAGTAGGACTTGGAGTTCAGTTTTCAACCGAAGATAGGGGAAGTTTTACTAAGAAATGACTCAGCCTCCTCACCAGATCCTATAACGCCTTTGTCCTTTCGCAGTGTCAGCCCTGCACGCACACGTAAATCTGTTTTTCATTTGGGCCGAGCCTTGTAAACATTATCTGTGGTTTTATTTGCATCTCTGGTGAAATGATTCTCCCTTTGCCTCGGCGTTGAAAGGATGTTTTGCGCCTTTAAAGCCCCCACAGAACTACTGAGTCCATCAGGTTTTCGATTCCTGAGAGACTCCTCCTTCCCTCGGTCTGTCCAAGGAAACAGGACGGGGAGTTTAAAGTGGAACCCTTAGGTAGCGACAACTAGTCTATACTTAATGCCACAGGTTTTAGCACTCTGGTAAACCCTACAGTTCTGGAGAGTAGGTGGTCACGAATCTGTTTCAGAAGAATGTGGGCGAAAACCTTGTTTATTATACTGAGCAGTATGATGTCATGGTAGTGCTGCAGTCCCATCGACCCCCTTTCTCTTTCCAGAGAGGGATGACCATGCCTCTCAACAGGTCAGGGGGTGATGAAACCAGACTGCCAGATGGCAGTCAAGACCACATTTAAGCTATATGTTCACCCCCAGCCTTTAGCAGTTCAGCAAGGAGATCACATATGCCTTCAGTTTTCCCACTCTTCAGCTTAGAAATCACCTCCGAAGTTCGTTTATAGGTGGGCTGACAGGTGTTTTAACATCACTTGCGACTAGACTAACTACTAGAGGGACTACCTGGTACAGCTGCTCAAAATACTCAGCCAAACGTTCACAAAACCCAACATGATCTGAGATGATCTGTCCATCCACTGAGCGGACTGCAGTCATCTGTGAGTAGGACTTGGAGTTCAGTTTTCTCAGGACCTGAAAGATAGGGCGAAGGTTATTTACTAAGAAATGACCTTCAGCCTCCTCACCAAGATTCCTATTGAACTGCTCCTTGTCCCTTCTCGGCAGTGTCCGAGCCCTGCACGCACAGCGTAAATCCTGATTTTCATTTAGTCGAGCCTTGTGACATGCATCTGTGGCTTCTATTTGCATCTCTGGTGAAATGATATTCTGCCTTGCCCTCGGCGTTGCATCGGATGTTTTGCGCTTAAAAGACTCCCACAGAACTACTGAGTCCATCAGGTTTTCGAGTTCTGAGAGACTCCTCCTTCCTCGGTCTGTCCAAGTGAACGGAGGGACGGGGAGTTTTGAAGTGGACCCTTAGGGTAGCGACAACTAGTCTATACTTAATGCCACAGGTTTTAGCACTCTGGTAAACCCTACAGTTCTGGAGGGTCCTCCTGCGCGTGCTGACAAGAATGTGGTCGATCTTGGCCACAGTATTCGTTTCACTGTACTATGTCCAGCAATGTGGGTTGGAGTGCTGATACCAGGATCCAGAAATCCTCAGTCTCTGGGACTCAGCAAAGTCCCAGAGAAGGAGGCTGTTCCTGCTACTCAGCCATGGGGACCGACAAATATCTCAGCCAGTTCGATCACTGCCGGATACCACAATGATATCGCCCAGTACGATGGAGATGTCTTGCCTGGGATATTTGTGTGACACGGATGTGTTTGGCTCTTTCTCATCCAGCTTACAAACATCGGTAGGAGTGTACACAGCAATAAGAGACACGATGCTAAAAACATGCTTCAATTTCAATGCCATACTGTATTTCCTCTACTACCGATGATTGAAATCAGCTGGAGAGGACTATGTCTTCTCCCTGGAGATGGTGACCATCACTCTGGCCTGACCAGTAGTAAGTGTAACCCCCATACTGAGCATACTGCTGCCAGGTCTTCTCACCTCCGAGAGAGCAGCTACCTCAACTCCAAACCACTCCATCTCCCTCGATAGCAGGGGTAACTACTCATCCTACCACAAGGACCTGATGTTCCAAGATCCTACCCGGATAGCTCACGTGAAGTTAAGGTTTGGGCAGTCGCTCTGAGTGAACGCCACCTTTGCCTCTCCTGCTGACGCTGCCCCATACAAAGGGAGGTGGCAGACTCATATTGGGTTGGCAGCTACCAGGGCCCAGACGGGACGAGTAACTCCCGTTCCCATTCTGCG
>NC_051396.1:14840957-14843457 GCF_015228065.2 Penaeus monodon | reverse complement strand
TGCCCATATTTAACAGGGCATCTGATGGGGCATCCTCCTCATACTCCACTGGTTCCATTTTCACACCTTACTGTACCTTCACATGAATTAAGGACTGGAAATCAACACATGGCCAATAGAGATAAGTATCATTGAGATGAGCGGAAATGGGTCAGGGATTTCTTAAACGAGCGCCCCTCGTGTGTGTGTGTCTGTGTATATATTTATGTTTGTTTGTTTGTTTGTGTGTGTATGTGTATATATTTATGTTTGTTTGTTTGTTTGTTTGTGTGTGTGTGTGTGTGTGTGTGTGTGTGTGTGTGTGTGTGTGTGTGTGTGTGTGTGTGTGCGTGTGTGTGTGTGGGTTTGTGTGTGTGTATTTATAAACATACATACATACACACACACACACACACACACACATATATCACATATATGTATATATATATATATATATATATATATATATATATATATATATATATATACAGTATATATTAATATGTACAAAATACACAAACCATTAATATCCAACAAGACATTGTTTGCAGTCAAGAGCAATCCCTCCGATGTGCATCCCAACGGAACACATGTCGAAAATGATAACAAGAAGTGACAGACTTAAAATGTCCTCTGCTGAAATTCTTTAACTTTGTGTATTATCTTGAATAAGAATTCCCCTAATAGGGAGAATCACTTAATGTAATCAATAAATAATTGTTTGCAATGGCAACTTCTGCAATTCTTGGAAATAATGGCGTCTAAATCTGGACGTGTTGATGCAATTACCTCGAATTCCATTTAGACCCAAATTGTAAACTTTTCTTTGTCCGGGAATGATTTTCTTTCGAAAGACGCAGACTTGGCATTCTGAATTGAAAGGTGGCTATTATTATTAAAGCCAATATGAGTGGCCTTTCGTCGACAAACAGCGGGATAATTCAGGAGAGAACAGTGGAAGGTCAAATCCACGTGTGCTTTTTAATAAAGGTTATTGTGAAATATCTATGTGTGAACAGCCACACGCACACGTTCCCCGTCGGATTAAGATTTAGAAATACACATGATTTATAAAACAACCCTAAAGAAAAACAAGAACACACTAACAAAATCTCTCCAAAGATGCATAGTTAAATAAAGGCCCTAAAAATTCCTCAAGCAGAAAAACAACAAAGTCCCCCATCTCCTTGGCGTTTCTGTAGACCTCACAGAAAACGGGCTTCGAGTCGTCATTCCCCTGGTCACCTTTCTTGATATTTCTTGCATACGACTCTGCATGACCTTTCCTCGCTTCTTGCAGGTTCCTTTCCCTCCTTCCTTCATGGTAGGTAGCTTGGATGGCGTCCAGGGCGAGGATCACGGCGAGATGAGTCTGCTGGCGGAAGCTCTGTTGATAAAAAAGAAGAAAATATTGATAGATGAAAAGTGAGATTTCTTTTTGCTTGGGGGAGGGTGGGGGGTAAAGGGAGAGGGGTAATTACTTTAAATGAATTCTGGAAAAGCAACAAGTAAAGTAACTGATGGAGTCTACCTTGCAGTATACATTCCTTGAGAAGAAAATAGAGTGATTCTAATAAAAATGATGACAAAGAAAGATCATTAGCTATATAAACCAAGAGAGGTAAAGATAATTGTTAATACAAGCCATGTTTGTCAAATATAAACACACTCGTTATATATGCCAAATGAAAGAAATGAAGTGAGAGGAAAAGTAAACAATACGATAGACGAATTGATATATAGTGTGAGACAGAAAACGAGGACGAGAGAGAGAGAGAGAGAGAGAGAGAGAGAGAGAGAGAGAGAGAGAGAGGGAAAGAGGGGAGAGAGGAGAGAGAAGAGAGAGAGAGAGAGAGAGAGGAGAGAGCAGAGAGAAAGAGAGAGGAGAGAGAGAGAGAGAGAGAGAGAGAGAGAAGGAAGGAGCGAAAGAGAAAGAAAGCGAGAAAAAGAGAGAGACGAAAGAGAGAGAGGAGAAGGAGGAGAAGAAGAAGGAGTAGAGATAGAGAGAGAGAAGAGAGGAGAGAGAGAGAGAGAGAAGAGAGAAGAAGAGAGAGAGAGAGAGAGAGAGAGAGAGAAATACATATATCGGTACATACTGTATATAAATGCATACATACATAAACATATATGCATACCTAAAGTATCTATTCACCTACCCACCTATCTATCTATCCACCTATCTCTACATCAATCTGTATTACAACATAAACACACGAAACAAGCAAATATTACCACCAAATACAGCACACATCTGAATGATATTAAGCTAAATGAATCACCCATTTACTTAGAAAAAAAAAAGATAAAACATATAATAGCCATGAAAATCGGAACATTAAAAAAAATAATAATAATAATAATCTCTCACCAAATCTCGAAGACAAATCTCCCGAAGTCAATGTTATTCACGTTATTTGCATTGTTGTTATTGCTGTTCACGTTGACGTTGCCCGCGTTATTGTTGTTGTTATTGTTGTTGTTGTTGTTGTCGTTGTTGTTGTCCAGGATGTTGGTGACAGCG
>NC_051396.1:14830957-14835957 GCF_015228065.2 Penaeus monodon | reverse complement strand
GAGGCAATTTGAAAAGTAATATGTAAGAATTTGGAGCAAGAATGGCAAATAGATAAGCTAATTAGTGAGTGTAATGGAAGCCAAATTCAAAAATTACATTTCGAGAGGACAATTAGTAAGTATTATGTAAGAGATTAAGACAAAATAGTAAATACTTTTTGAAATCCAATATTCCATCATGCAGATTATATCCGTTTCACTGAATTTACATACCATTAAAAATGTTTATTTGTTGATAAAATAAAAGTTCTTGCTCAGCTTAAATCATTATTGGAAAAACGTATTTTTTTCCTATCATTTTTGTCTGTTAGACACACACACACACACACACACACACACACACACACACACACACACACACACACACACACACACACACACACACACACACACACACAACACACACAACACATACCAAAACAGCCACACAACAACACACACACTACTGAAAATAACACACACAACACACACACACAACACAAATAGTATGATTATATATTAGAACAGCATGAATTATCACAGGATTGTATATAATAACGATGATAACGAATTTTTGTTTACATTAAATGCACTGACAAGAAAAGATTCCACATTCAATATATGGTCAGCACACTGCAGTTATACCAAAGCTGATTAATGATGACAATGACAATGATGTTGACAGTGGATAAGTATAAGATGATAAAGATGATATTAATAACAAGGATGATCATAACAACGACGACATTATGATGATTTCTCTCAAAATTAATTTCCTGATCATTTCGGTATTCTACTGCAACAGCAAATTCTTTAATAAGAGGGAAACATAATATAAATCAGCCTAATCAAAACAACAAATATTATTAACATAATAATAGTCTTTCATATGAATATGTTTTTCCATACGCTTCTCTTGCAGTATTAGAATACGTTCAGTGGGAACAAACCATACGTTGTCTTGAATGAAAAGCAGAACATATTTCTCACATAATTAGAACACATCAATTAAAAATATCTGTTTCACGTTATAAACTCGTCGATAACTTTTAAGTATACTATTAACTAAGGAGCCTCAAGAGGTCATAACGGTTATCATTATATAATTAGGGGAGTGATTAAAACATTACTATAACAGGGGGTATTTTCTAAGGCAGTTGTACGAACATGACTCAGCAAAGTTTCGTAGCGTCAGGTGAGACACTCAAGGTCTTGCAGAATCAGAGGCGGGAGACCTTCGTCGATGTAACCAAGGACAATTAAACTGAAAGAGAAATGATGCATGAATGTTGTCTCAGATACGTCTTTCATCTTCTAGAAGTAGAGGGTAAGTGAAATAAGGACTTTGACACAAGATCTTATTAAGTCTGAGTATCTCTATCCAACGGTGTTAATGAAATTATATATTCAGCCTATTAGTGTTCAGTATTTATGCAAATTCAACACGTTCTACTCTTCCGTACCACAGGGACCTCATCGTATCTACGCTTTATGTTACAAATGCCCTTCCCCGCCTCTCAAATATGAAGGTATGTTGCAAGTCCTCACCTCAGCTCCTGCAGAACCACCTCCGCCACTTCGCCTGACCTCTTGGCCAATCTGAGGGTGTGACAGGCATACTGACGAAGGACCCCGACCGCGACTTCAAGCCTCCGGGACATCCCTTTGTCCCAAGAGCTTATGAGAATCCTGCCGTCCGCCACACCATTGTTCCGAAGAGGTTTCTTGGCCTGGAGGATGTCTGAAAATTCGTCCAGCGCCGCCTGCGCGAGGTCGAAGGACAAGAGGAGAGCCATGCGGACCTGGTCTTCGGGGGGGTCGCCCCTGCAAGAGCCCGCGGTCGAGGTGGATTGCCCGGAGGCGGTTTTGTTGGACGTCGATGGGGCGGCGGCTCCCCAGACCTCAGGGGCGTCTACCAGGGCGACGGCCGGGAGCTGAGGGATGTGATGCGCGGTTACGGAGCAGTTCTCGCGACAACAGCTTGTGTGGGGCGCATGCTTTCGAACGAGCTGTGCATATTGCTTTATTGCAATGAAATACATTGAGTTCTTTATATTTCTACAGTCTAAAGCGATAGTACATGTAGTAAACAACACTTATTGACGTTTTTTATCTTTTTTTCTGTGCTCTTACCTCGTAAATTAGGAAATTTCAGGGTGAGGTATTCAGTAAACTCGAGAAGAAAAAGAAACCAGACCAATATGGAGAAGAGGAAACCAAGTTAGAGAATTTGACGAAAAACACAGAGAAAAGAAAACACTTACCATCCCATCCCTGTAGCTGCCAGCCAGCCCTCGCCTCCTCCTCCTCCCCATCTGGTTGAAGTTGATATTGTTTACATTATTCGCATTGTTATTGTTATTATTAACGTTGACATTATTCTGATTGTTGTTATTGTTGTTGTTGTTGTTATTGTTATTGTTGTTGTTATTGAGGATGTTCGTAGTTAAGGAACCCGCTGCGAGAAGGAAGTTGAGGAGAGTGAAGGCCTGGATGCCAGAAGACGGCGCGCAGACGGCGGTGTCCTCGTCGCTCTGGCTCGGCACCATGAAGGTCACGCGCTGCACCCTGTGGTCAGGTCAGGGCTAAGATGAGTCGCAGATTTACGTTAAACTCATAGATATATTCGAGCAAATTGAATTGATATATATATATATATATATATATATATATATATATAAAATTATATATATATCAAATGAAGGTCAATAATTTCATTTCCCCCATATATAACAAAAAAAAAAAGAAAAAAAATTCACCAGATACAAACTTTTTCTTCTTCTTCCCTTCGCCACTTCCCCTTCTGTTTTCAGCGTAGTGTCCCTGCCTCTGCTGCTTCTGCCGGAGGCGCCGACGGAGGACGTACTCTAGGGGGTCGAGGGGAGGAGGCTCCGTGGTGGTGGTCGAGCGGGGGCCGAGGGGGAGCCACCAGGGCACGGCGCTCCTTCGAGGCCTGAAACCCCAGCCGCGAATTCGTGATAAGGATGATAACAACAACGATTATTGTTATTATTATCATCGTTGTTTTCTTTAGTATTCTTTTGTTGTTGTTGTCATTATTATTGTTGTTATTATTATTATGATTATCAAAAATGCAATACTATTAGTATAATGATAACGAAGAACATAACGATAATAAATATGTTAATGATAGTAATGATAAGAAGAAGAAAAAAAAGAAAAAAGAATAACACAATAGTAATAATGATAATAATAACTATAGTGATATTAAGAAGATAATAATATCATTAGTAAAATAACAATGATAAATATGACATCATAATCATTACAATATCAATGATAATAATGATGAAAATAATAATAATGATAATAATAATAATAATAATAGTGATAATAATAATAATGATGATAATAATAATAATAATATCAATAATGGTAATAATAATGGTGATGATAAGGATAAGGACAAGGATGATAATAATGATAATGATAATAACAAAAATAATGATAACAATAATAATAATAATAATGACAATAATAATAATAACGCACACAAAAAATATAATGATAATTATAGTAACAATAATATATATAATTTTTTTCTAAAGTTAATTATAAACGCAGGTGAGCGCGAAAGACAGATAGAATAAACATATAAACAGCTAAACAGAAAGAGAGAGGACGCTATTTTGTTCTTTTCTTGTTCAGTAACAATGAAGAACAAAAGCCTCTGATAGTCAAAATAACAACTCGTAATACAAAGGTAATCCCCTTTACTTCTGCCGCTTTAAAACTTCTGATGGCCTATAGAGTACCTTGCGTGTTATCGCTAAACTTTCTGGCAGCCTCATCATTATGGAATTTTATGTTTATAATTGGTAATGGCTGAAGTTCGTTCATAAAATCTGTACTACATTTACAGGCCATTTCAGTTGTTTTCCCGTTAGCAGTTCTCGTGGCAACTTTCGCCATAAACAGAAGTGCAGCAACAAGAGAGTATGAACTATTTCCTACGCATTTCATAGTTCGTTTAAAAAGAGTTAGACGAGTTACTGTCAATGGAGGATATCTGATACAGTGGCTCGGGGGGTCACTTTATGCCTCTGCAACACGGAAGTCGATGAATATCGTGCATGCTGACAAGTGATGAAAACGTTATGAATAAAAATGGAGAACCACACTGCAAAAAAGATTTATTTGGTGTGTTTCCATTAGATATTCATCAGAAATACAAAATAGAAGTCGAATACAACTCTTGCGCTGTGAAGATAGACATCGTTATTCACACTTTCTTTTATATACGGAATTCGGTCTTTAATCCTTTGTAACTCATAAATATCCCAGACTTCCAAGAATAAGGTATTTATGAGCCTGACGGAGTTCCTTTTCTGCTCCTCGCACACTATCTCGTTAAGATAACATGTAATAAATGCAAAAGATAGTGAAAACATTCAGACTACAATACTGGCAGCCATTTCTGTCGGTATTTTACACCTGCATGTAGATGGAATATTAGGGTTTACGATTAAATTCTTTTTATAGCAACGTTTTACTGATATATCCATTTAATCCTTTGGAATTGTGACTCCGGCCAGCTCTGCAGTTTGATATCTTGAGACTGTAATGACCATAAATCGTTCTTCAAATGAGCGAAATAATAAGCCTGAAGTTTGATATCACATGAGACGTACCGTGAGAAGCTCTCAATGTTGAGTTATGAAAATAAGTACATAATTAATATTTTGAAGAAGTTTTTGATGACAATAGCTTGAGATTACAAACTTTAGAAATTCTTTAATGAAATCTGGATCTTCCTTAGTGCTAGAATGATTTTTTTTTTCATTAGATACTAGATAAAAACTAACACGAATAATACGTAATTCACCTCGAAAGAGATAGAAAATAATTTTTAAAAATTAGAAAGTGAAAGAAAAATCAAAACAACAAGAAAGTGCAAAAAGAGACTTATTAAAGAAACAAATCACATGTAAAAAGACACTCAAAATATTGTGCAAAGACATTTAAAAGTGCAAAATATCGTAGAAAAGTGCAAACAGACA
>NC_051396.1:14805957-14808457 GCF_015228065.2 Penaeus monodon | reverse complement strand
TGTCTGGGTTCGAGGATGACTCCGAGGCTGTCTGCGGGGGGCGGAGTCGTTTCGTTGGGCGGCGAGGTCCCTGGCCGTTTCCACAACGAACATCGCGAGTCGAACCTGGGCCACCTGAGGGTCGAGGCGATGGCCAGTACCAACCTCCGCCCACGGGAGGACGTCTGGCTCAAGGTGCTCGTAGCTGAGCACCATATGGGCGTGGGCATGAGGAGGCTCCGAAGCGGCCAGGAGAATCGCCACGCACCACCACATCCTCAGGAATCAAGATTTTGGCGAACTCGACGTCGACTAGCGAGGAGCCCTTCCCGGCCCTACTACTATTATCACATGTCACGCAAACGTTTCTCTGCGCCGCCCTCGCACCCCCCACCCCCTTCTCTCTCTCCACCCCCACTTTACGACGCGGAAGTTACCGTTACTCTCTCGCCTCTTGACTCGCGAACCTGACCGCTACGCTGGCTCACGCGGAACACATGACACACTGCCTCGGTTACTCGTGGGTTATGTTTATTTTTTTCTTTTTCGTTTTTTCTTTCTTTCCTTTATCCTCTTTTGGTGACTGTCACGAACTGTAAGTAACAGGATGGGAGAATTATGGATAATTGATTATCATTTTGTAATGGAGTTGCATTCCTTAAAGCGATTAAGATATCTGCTGAAATATTACTCCAAATTGTTAAGAGAATAAAAGCAAAAACTTGACACAAAACTGTCTTTTACTTCGACGATAATGTGATACAAACACACGCGCGCGATCTTCACAGACCACAGACTGAGGCCGTGACTCGCCCAGCAGTCTAGTGAGGAGGAGGATTCAGTCTGTGAGTGGGAGTGGGAGGAGACTGACCGCGCCCGCCGAACATGGCAGCCAGGCAGAGTGGTTACGAATAGTCCGACTATGGGCCTGGCGAGTGTGGTGACGTGGTGGTGCTTGGCGGCGGCGACGTGGCAGGGCGCGGCAGGAGAGCGCGTGATGATGGCGACGGAATACGAGGCCAAAGAGCCCCTTCTGCGGGAGGGCCATCGCGTCGACCCCCTCGCTGCCTACGCCAGGCTCTCCATGCTGGTGGCGCAGAAGGTGCGCGAGGGGGCGGACCAAAAGGAAGTCCTTCGGAGCGTCCTGCACCAGGTCCTGGGCCAGCACCGGCGTCGACGCCCTCAGGAGAAGCGCTTCGTGACGTCTCCCAGCGGCCGGCTGGAGAAGGACGCCCTTAAGGACTGGCTGACGTGGCGCATCCGGCGGGAGGCGGCGCAGGCGATGCTGCAGTCGCTCGACGTGGAGGGCGGCGAGGCCTCTTTCGTGCGGCAGGTCCGCCTTGGCGCGGGGAATGCAGAGGGGGGCGTCAAGGAGAGCGGAGAGGCTAAGTCCTTGATGAGCAAGAAAATAGGCGAAGAGAAACACCCAAGGGAAGGCGAGAGCGATAATCTCGCAGGCGCGGGCGCGCAGCGAGGGCGTGTCCGCCGCGAGGACCCCGCCGTCATGTACGTGCCCGTGGGCGGGGCGTCGGGCGCCGACTCGTGCCCCGACTCGGTGGACGCCGCGGCCGTCAGCATCTCGCAGCTCGTGTTCCTCTCGCTGTCCCTGGGCGTCTTCAGCGCCGTCGCCAACATCGCCAACAACATCAACAACAATAACGACAACAACAACAACAACAACGATAACAACATCAACAGCAACAACCTGAACCTCGCCGCCAACGCCAACTCGGGCAACCAGATCACCGTGCAGCTCCCGCCTCCGACGGGGCGGAAGAGGCGCCACCTGCAGCTCCTGTGGGAGCGCCACCTGGCCGCGCTCAGGAGTGGCTCGGCGCCGGAGGAGGCGGCGGCGGGGCGGGGCGCACCCACGCGCTCTCCCGGCGGCGTCACGCCCTCACACCCGCGCTCCGAGGACGACGTCGCGACTTCAGGTGCGCCCTCTGAGGGTGACGCCAAGGCATCAGGTCCTCGTCGGGAGCTTAGTTCGGGTGATGAGGCGCCCGGGGTCTCCGCGTCGCTCATGTCACTCGCTTACGAGAACCATGACCCGCATGACCGCCAAGAACGTCTTGAGCGAGCTCCCTATTTGCGAGCGAAAGGGCCCGAAGGCCCTCTGAAGCAGTCATCACGAGAGTCATCACCCAGTGAAGCTTCATCAAGGGGAATTGTCTTATCGTCGTCTCCACCACCATCCAGGTTGTCATTACCACTGCAGTCATCACCACAACAGCAAGTCATGTTACGAAATTCCCCAATCATTCAACACTCATCACAAGTAACGCTGTCATCACCTGTTCATCTTTCATTAAAACCTTCCGTATCACCTCTATCATCGGTCATTCTCCTGCCAAAATCATTACTACAATCATCACACAGTCTACTACCTTCATTACACAATCAGTTATCGTTAAGCAATGCACAATCACCGCCAAAACCCACACTCGTCACACCACAATCCACACTGCAGCCATCACACAACGCACAATCACCACACAACACACCACAGCCATCACACAAC
>NC_051396.1:14775957-14778457 GCF_015228065.2 Penaeus monodon | reverse complement strand
CCAATCACAGGCTTCTAAAACATAGTAGTTACTGACCTGCTGGCTAAATGACCACTGTACAGTAGCAACGAACGGCACTGCAAGAACGTACATGCCATACTGCCACCCGCGATGCAACGATCATCACAGTGCCATTTACCTTCCTAAGAAGCTGTCTTACACTACAGCCATTTCTCCTATATAAATCCCTTTAAAATGCGTATATACAAATAATGGTAATAAGTAATCATACAACAGTGAAATAGATCGACTTCAGAACCGCGTCTGTGTAATGAAGGTCGAGCAGTGAGGGGGGTGGGGAGATGGGGGAACTTGCGTTTCTCTCCTGCTTGTCACTGCTACGCTATCGTCGGTCTCGTGCAACCTGGAAAGAAAAATGAATGAATAAATAAATAAAATAAATAATAAGAACTATCCGAAGAGAAAGACAGAAAAAAAGAAACAGAAAGACAAAGATCAATTAAAACCCCAACCGAACCAACAAACCACCGGAACGAAGCACAGTAGAAAAAACAAAACAAAACAAAAACAGAGCGTCATCTCACTAACGAAAGACGCCATTCCCTCCGCCCCCACCCCCGCCCCCTCTCTCCCTTATGGCCAGCCTCATAACCCTCCAACACACACAGCGTCATACTCACTGCAAACCGAACATTTTTCCTCGTCGCTGTTGTCCCCGCAGCCATCGGAGCCTGAACAGAGAATGGCGGTCGATCTGCACCGCCCATTGCCACACCTGGAAGAGCGAGGGAACGAGGTGACGAAAGTTCATTGCTGCTTTTTTTTTATTTAGTTGGATGAATGTTGGTGTATTGTGTTATTACTAGATGTGATGATTAGTGATGGATGTTGATCCCTGAGACCTTGTAACTGTAGTGGTATTTATGTTTATGTTTCTGTTGTTGGTAATCTTAGATGAACGGAGATGGAAAAAGTCGAATTAAAAAAAAAATGATACGTACTACACAATAAGGCTAATATTCAGATAAACAAAACAAAAGAGAGAAATAGGTCGAAAAAAACGAAATGGAAAGACAAAAAGAAAAGATAGAGTGACAGAGAGAGAAAAAAAAGCAATCTTAAAGAATTTCGCGGAATGAAAAAGATAATAAAAAAGGTCATCGTTCATGCTAATATGAATATCACGTGCCAGATTTATTCCTGAAGTGATGAAGAAATTCAGCCTATTTTTTTTTTTAATATTACAAACAGCATCTTAAGATATTCACATCGTTCAGATATGAGTTCTGCCCAGGAGACACAAAATTTCTGAACACAGGAAAAGAGTTCATAATACTGTAGCTCTAAATGACGGGTATGGATTTTGAACATAATACGCGAGTTCTGAACAGCCGACAGGAGTTCAAACGAGATGGAAACGATGGAAAAGAGTTCTGACCAAGAAATCAAGATTCTGAACAGCGGGCATGAACTTGAACAGAAGACGTCAGTAATAATAATAAAAAAGGCAGCCTGAAATTAATCAGAGATTCTCAAAACAGCGGAATGAATTCTGACAAGGCATGAGTTCTAACCAACAGAGAACAAGGACTTCTGAACACAAAGAACACAAGACCGACCGATCCTGGAAGACCCTAGAACCCCAGAACAGAAAACGGGAAACTTCCACCGGAGACTCAAATAGACGACAAGTAATCCCCCCCCCACCCGCCACCGGCACCAAGAGACCAGACCCCCTTCGCCATCCACCACAGCCCTCCAGCCGACCGAGCGCGAGTCCTCACCTGAAGGGGCAGAAGCGGGCGGTGATGGAGCCCTGGATGCACGCCTCCTCAACCTCGTCACTCCCGTCCAGACACGTCGGCTTCGCGTTGCAGAAGACGAAGGCGGGCAGGCAGCGACCGTCGCCGCACTGGAAGGTTGACGAAGGACACGACGCTGCGCAGAAAAGGGAAAAGGGTGGTAAAAAAAGGGGGGGAGATTTCGAAGTAAACAGGGAACTGGAAATTGGGAGATGGGAGTGGATGGATGGTGAGAAAGGGGGAGGGAGGAGGGCGAGAAGTGAGAAGAAGAGCGAGAAAGAGAAGAGAGAGAGAAGAGAGGAGAGGAGAGAGAGAGAGGAGGAGAGAGAGGAGAGAGAGAGAGAGAAAGAGAGAGAGAGAGAAGAGAGAGAGAAAGAGAGAGAAGAAAGAGAAAGAGAGAGAGAGAGAGAGAGAAGAAAGAGATAAGAAAGAGAGAAGAAAGAGAGAGAGAGAGAGAGAGCAGAAACAAACAGACAGACAAGAGACAGAAAAAAAAAACAGAAAGAATCAGAGAGATGAATATACACAAAGAGAGATATAGAGAGAGAAGAGAACAGAGCCAGAGAGCGAGATAATGGTACCGACTGGATCGTTCAGACTTTTTCTCTATCAGTTTACTTGTCAGATACCGGCTCGACTGCCGAGGACCACGCGATGATTTACTGAACATGTAGAAAAGCTGATAAACAAACAAATCTGAAGGAAAATAGAGCTAAAAAGCTGGGTCTATAGTAACA
>NC_051396.1:14745957-14763457 GCF_015228065.2 Penaeus monodon | reverse complement strand
AATATCCCAGAGGCTTCCTGTAAACCTCAGAAAGAAGTCGGAGAACATAGTCACAAGATCAGACCCTGCACCCTCTTCTAATAATTTTCTCATATTACCGCCATGTAACATTTCCCAGGCGATCAGCAGATACTTCGGCAGTACTGTGAGAATCGCCAGTACATCTCGGAAAAAGATACATGACATAATATGAGACAGGAAGCAGCCAGAAAACAAACCTAACAGTGATGTATATCGCATACTCTGCAGTAGATGCGATAAAGCATACTTTGGTGAAACAGGCCGTGTTTTCAGCACCAGGATCAGCGAACATCGAGCTGACGCCATAGGACATCCAACGCTATGGTGGTAGATGTAGACGAAGCTGGACATCTAACGTACTGGAAGGAAGCAGAAATAGTCCATGGAGGACTGAACAAACAGAAAAGAAAAAGTATGGAAGCTGCATAAATCGCGACGGAGAATAATGTCAACACAGCATCGGGTAGATTCAAACTATCCAAGATCGTGGCAGCAATTATAAGGACAATGAGTGGGAGGTCACGGTCGTCAGGTGTCTCGTCAGCTCATGTCTGATATATATATAAATATATATATATATATATATATATATATATATATATATATATATATATATAATCTGTAATTTCGTTATTGTATGTATTTGTAACGAATATATAATCGAGACCGGTCAAATACATACCTTGTATTGTGAAGATATTCATTCTCACTCATACCTTTCCTACATTTATATGTATATATATATATATATATATATATATATATATATATATATATATGTGTGTGTGTGTGTGTGTGTGTGTGTGTGTGTGTGTGTGTGTGTGTGTGTGTGTGTGTGTGTGTGTGTGTGTGTGTGTGTGTGAATTTATATATATTTAAATGTACGTATGTATGTGTATATGTATGCATACATGTATGTCTGTGTGTATTATATATGTGTTACAGATACCTAAATCCGGTTGCATCCAATCTGAAAATAAGCGCATCATATTCCTTTTCCTCTTTCTTATCTCCTCGAGAACGCTACATGACGTCAATAAAAAAAAAAAAAGTTACAGTGATCACAGAAAACGCCTCCCGTGCTGGTGTGTTTTAGTACCCGGATGTTGACGTCACTATTCCTTCCCCCCCTCCTCCTGGAACCTCCCCCCCACCATGCCACTCCCCCACCCCTCTCCTTCCCTGCCCGGGGTGTGGTGAAGGTGAAGGTTAAAGTACAAGTTTGTTGCTTTTAAGTGTTTCGTATTCTTCAGCGTGGACAAGAATCACGTGTTCGGATGGTAAAGATGGCTGGAGTTTCAGTTGTCTTAATGTCTGAATCTGTGCATGTGTGTTTACGTTATTTTTTATGTTAAATGGTTTTCTTTATATGTCTGTTGGTTGTCTGTGTATATGTATGTCTGTATGATGTGTTTGTTGTGTACAGAAGTCCGTCTGTGTATCTCTATTTATCTTTTTATATTTTATGTACGTGATTGCATATAAATGTGTAGGTATACCATGTCTCTGAAATATCGTGTGTGTACTCGCCTGTATGCGTACCTGCATGTACATACGTTTCTATAATCACACATGTATCCATATATACACACATACACACTACAATCACAAACACACACACACACACACACACACACACACACACACACACACACACACACACACACACACACACACACACACACACACACACACACACACACACACAACAATCTCCAACAGCTCTCAGATGGAAGCTTTAACCCTGAGACGTCTTGAGGGGGTGAGGCAAACGATCGCTTTTGATGTTAAGGCAAGACCCCGCGAGGCGTGTACCTGAGGTGGGTCTCTGTAAAAGAGGCCTTTTTGTATGGTAATGGTTGTTTTGGTTATCATTATATCTGGTGTTTATTTTTATCTATATATACTTCATCATCATCACCATTATCATCGACATCATTATCATCACCATTATCATTATAATCATTACCACCGTCGTCTTCATCTTTATCATTATCACTATCGTTATCACTGTCATTATCATTATCATCATTATCGTTATCGTTATCGTCATCATTATCATCATTATTATCATGATTATATCATCATCATCATCATCATTCATCGTTATCTTTATTATTATCATAATCATCATCATTATCATTATCATTATAATGATCATCACCATGATGATCATCATCATCATGATAATGATCATCATCATCATCATCATCATCACCACCACCACCACCACCACCATCATCATCATCATCATCATCATCATCATCATCATCTTATCGTATCATTATCATTACGTTATCATCATATTATTACATTTCACCATTGTATATTATCATTAACACATATATACCACACACTATATCATCGTATATATATTATCATACATAATTATATATCATATACATACATTGCATATATTATAAGATAATGATACATTTATAATAACATACAGTAATACAACATATCATGATATATAATTTATAATAAAATAACAATAAGATAATATAATAATAATAACAAGCATAAACAATAAGAGAATAAGATAATAAATAAATGATATAATAATATGATAACATAATGATGAATGATGAATGATGATGATGATGATGATGATGATGATGATGATTTTAATAACAATAATAATAATCATGATAATATTAATAATAATAATGATAATAATAACAACAAAAAAAAAATAATGATAATAATAATAATAATAATAATAATAATAATAATGATAATTATAAATTTATCAACGGGAGTATTAACAATGTTATTATCATTACCATCATCACCCTTAATAACATTTTACATCACTGTTAATATTCTAACCTTTACCATCATTATCACAATATGATAAGAGGAATTTGTGTTAGTAAAGTAGTGAGATAACAGCAGAGATGATTTTTGAAAAGTGATGACAGGGCAATGACCTTCTTAGCCTTTAAAAACCGTTCTTTTGTAAACAGGACAATATTTGCTCATCTGAATCCTGGAAAGCCCATTTTCTTTATGGGTAGGTTAGGAAGGGGATTCTAATATAAAAGGGGATAGAAAATGGGAAGTTGAAGTATATGGCGGAAGTATTTAAAAAAGAGGATGGAAAAATTTCAAGGTAAACTGAGGAAGGAAGAAAATGAGATAATATTTAGTTCCGGCAAACCAAGAATAAATAATGATGAAAATTATAATGACGCCAAGTTAAATTTAACGTTTATTTCTCGCCACCTCTTTTTAAGTCTTGCACATTAAGTTTTATCGTTTTTTATATGCTCTTCTGTTGAAAGAATTATTGATCTTACAATTGCTGTTGACATTAAATTATCATAGATATAATTTGCAATATCAATGACACTGGTCACAGTTGTATTGTTAGTAATAGGTATGGCAATAACAATGATGAAATAATGATGATCGTATTTAAGTCTAAATATCCATTGTTGTCGCGATTGTATAACCATTATCACTATTGCTATTACTATGTGTTTAATTATCACTAGGATTATTATTATCCTTGCTATAGTTATCATTATTATCGAAATCATTATTAGTATTACTACTGCTACCACCACCACTACCATTATTGTTTTGTATTTGTTATCATTGTCCTCTTCATTATCATCATCCTCTATATCATCACCATTAGTGTTTTTACATAATCCTCCTCAGCATCATCACCATCTTGCTCTTACAAATTCTCTCCTCCTCATCTTATCTCTCTCTCTCCCTACATTCACTCACGTACCCTGGCCGGGGCATCTTGACCTACGCGCTCCGGAGAGGCTGTCCTTGAGTGCGAGGTGGTCGTCCCGGTGATGAGTACGACCTTGTGAGTGCTAGTGACCCTGCACAGGAGTCGTCCTCTGCCGTCGGTTATTAGGAGAATCGGGCGTTGATTCTCCTTGGACCTCGCTTCATACGTTATGCTTTTTTCTTTCTTTCTTTTTATTAACTTTTTATTTTTGGTGTTTCTTTTTTTTTTTTGAGGTACTTTGCTGTGTTTTTTGTTCTTATTTTGAATGTGTTGTTGTATTTCTGATATTATGATTCTAGTTTTTGGTAATACGCATTTATTTCTTATCTTTGTTTCCTTATTCAATGCATTCTGTTTACATATTAGCCTATCTATCTGAGTATCTATCTATGTCTGTTTTTAAGAGTGAAAAAGTCACCCTAAGTTTTTATGCAGTAAAATTTGTGTGATGTAGATAATCAGTAACTACATAAGACTTGTTGCTTGTAATAATATGGTTATATGAAGCTATCTAATATGTTTGATTTTTTTATAACTAAATCTACTGAGGAGAACCAGCGTGGTGTTTACGTGCAGCACTTATATGGGAATATAAGTGTGCTCTATCTAAGGTTACTATTCATGATGTACAGTGCTGAACCGCGGCTTAAATTCAGGTACGACTGATTAGTATGGAAAATTAGTGGATATTTATTATTTTTTTTATCTGAATTAAAACGTGAAGTACGAAAAATGTGTGTTTGGAAATTTTGCTCCAAGAAGTTGAGAAATCTACTAATTGTTATTAATTAATGTGTGTGTGTGTGTGTGTGTGCGTGCGTGTGTGTGTGTGCGTGCGTGTGTGTGTGTGTGTGTGTGTGTGTGTGTGTGTGTGTGTGTGTGTGTGTGTGTGTGTGTGTGTGTGTGTGTGTGTGGTGTGTGTGAGTGAGTGAGTGAGTGAGTGAGTGAGTGAGTGAGTGAGTGAGTGAGTGAGTGAGTGAGTGAGAGAGAGAGAGAGAGAGAGAGAGAGAGAGAGAGAGAGAGAGAGAGAGAGAGAGAGAGTGTGTGTGTGTGTGTGTGTGTGTGTGTGTGTGTGTGTGTGTGTGTGTGTGTGTGTGTGTGTGTGTGTGTGTGTGTGTGTGTGTGTGTTTATTCATTTGTTAGCATTAACGGACCGTCATTTTCGGCGATGACAACGCACATATTTTACTCGAAGGAGAAGGTGAATGAACAGAAATATACCTTATTTTTTCACTACAGAAAAGAAAATGTGTACAGTGCGACGACCATTAAACCAAAGTCTATTTATACAATGTATTTTTCTTCTATCCGATCGTGCAATATTTTCTTTAATTGCAGATAAACGTATTTTTTTATTGTTTGTTCTTTTCTGTTTCCTCTTTTCATATTTCCACTTCCTTTCATTATCGACTGTGCTTTTGTTCTTCCTTTCTCCTTCTTCCTATTTTCGTCCTCTTCCTCTTCTTCTCTTTCTCCGATTCCTTCATCCTTCTCCTTCTCGTTCTTCTATCTCACTTGCCTTATTTATTTTGCTCCTACTTTTTTTCTGAAATTTCCCTCTTCTTTCGTTTTCCCTCCCCTCCTCGCCATTTTCTCCCTCTCTTTTCCTCCTCCTCCCCTCTACCTCTTCTTCCTCCTCCTTCTCACAGTTCCTTCTCTTCCTCCCTCCTCCCTTGTACCACCCTTCCTTTCTTGCTTCCTTCCTTCCTTGCTTCCTTCTTTCATTCCTGTCTTCCTTCCTCTTTCTCCTCCTCTTCCATCCTCTCCTCCTTCCATCCTCTCCTCCTCCTATTCTTTTTTTTCACTAAACATTTTATCTCAATCTTTACGACTTCTCCAAGTTCACGGTCATCCTGAATGCTTGCAACCCTGCATTAAGGATTTACATTTTTTTCTGCTCTGTGCTGGCAACGCTGACCTTGACTTTGAGACGGTTTTCATGAACTGGATTTCATGATTTTGTTGATTTTAATTCTACGTTAATACTTTTAGGTAGCGCAATTATCTGAGATCATAAGAAAAATTAGTCGGTAACAATATCTTATGTGATTTAAAAGTCTTACGTTCGTTGAGTCTTTTAAGCGACAGAATAAAAATTAAATGTTTTACGTATCAGTGTGTGTATCATCTATAATGATATAATGATACTTATGGTGATGATGATATAATGATGCTTATGTTGATGATGGTGACAATGGTGACAGTAATAATGATTTTGAAACGAAGATGATGGTAGTGATAGTGATATTAAATATGACGGTGATGAGAGTTTTAGGGGTATTAACACGCTTAGTGATAAAATATATGAAAATTGGTAATAATGACAATATGATTATGATAACATGTTAACAATAGTCCGGTAGGACCGCCAAAACTTTTACACTTGAATTGCGTCTTAAAAATACTGCCAAAAGCGCTGCGGGAAAAGGTACCCTACTTTTCTTCTTCTGCAATTCCTCTTTTTCCTCGTCCTCCTCCTTTTCCTAATTCTCCATCCCCCTCTCCCTCTTCTTCTTCCCCCTATCCCTCCTGTCGTCCACCCCCTCCCCCTCTATCTTACCTAGCTATACCGGCGGCACTTTCAAGCAATATTCGCTGATTAGGCAGTAGATTTCATGACCAGGACCACTAGAGATAATGCATTTAGTTTAACTGCAGTTTTCCTAGTGGTTGCAGCAATCGGTTTATATAACATAAACCCCTGTGCACGGTAACTCTACAGTGTAAAAGTACAGATGATGATTCCCTAGTCCTGATACTAACAATGATGCTGATACTAAGAACTATAAGATAAATAGATAGATAAATAAATAAATGAAATGTTAGTGGGCAATGATACTGGTGATGATAACACTAATATATATTCTACAATCGGAAGCCTTGAAGTCAGGTATCTTGCGAGTCCAGGAATAACATGTAAATTAATCTTTTTTTTATTCACTGTGACACTAACGAGAGAAAACACTGGGTGAGTTGGCATTTTGAATATTTACATATGCATCTTCTTTAATACTGAAATATACCAAGTATCCGTTTTCTTTAATACTGAAATATACAATTACCCGTTTTCTTTCATACTGAAATATACCATTACACGTTTTCTTTAATACTGAAATATACCATTTCCCAATTTTTGTAAAAGCGAACAAGCATAAAAAAAAAAAAAGAAAAAAAAAAAAAAAAAAAAATATATATATATATATATATATATATATATATATATATATATATAAATTGGACACAAAATCGATTCAGCATAATTTGAGGTTTGTGAGTGTCTGGATTTGTGTGCTGATAGGTAGATAAATAGTTAGACTGACTGGTTGATAGATGCACGTGTGTATTTGTCTCTCCCTGCCTCACTGTTTGATCGTCCACTCACACACACACGCCTGTCTTGCGTTATTTATTTTTCTTGGTTGTTATTACGTTATTTTTTTCTTTTCATCTCTCTCGCTCTGTCTCTGCCTGTCTGTCTGTCTATCTGTATCTCTCTCTCTCTCTCTCTCTCTCTCTCTCTCTCTCTCTCTCTCTCTCTCTCTCTCTCTCTCTCTCTACCTCTTTGTGTGTGTGTGTGTGTGTGTGTGTGTGTGTGTGTGTGTGTGTGTGTGTGTGTGTGTGTGTGTGTGTGTGTGTGTGTGTGTGTGTGTGGCTATGCGTGCGTGGGGGTGGGGTATGGATGTATGTGCTTATCTGCGTGCGCGCGCCTGAGTTCCCACTACCGGGTGTGTTTAAATCTAAAATCACCCAAGCTATCAAACACACCAACCCCTCCACTAACGCCACAGTAAAAGAAAAGAAAAGAAAAAAAGTTCCTTCTCCCAAATAACAATAATTATAATATTCTTTTGTACTTGCCGTTTTACAGGTTAATAAACGTCGGAATAATCTGAGAATAGAATGTATGTGAGAGATGAGAGAGAGAGCGCGAGAGAGAGAGTGAGAGAGAGAGAGAGAGAGAGAGGGAGAGGAGGAGAGAGAGGAGAGAGAGAGAGAGAGAGAGAGAGAGAGAGGAGAGGAGAGAGAGAGGAGAGAGAGAGAGGAGAGAGAGAGAGAGAGAGAGAGAGAGAGGAGAGAGAGAGAGGAGAAGAGAGAAGAGAGAGAGAGAGAGAGAGAAAGAGGAGAGAGAGAGAGAGAGAGAGAGAGAGAGAGAGAAGAGAGAGAGAGAGAGATAGAGAAATAGAGAAGATGAGAGATGAAGAGAGATAGATAGGAAGAGATAAAGAGATAGATGAGAGAGAAAGGAAGAGAGATAGAGAGAGAGAGAGAGAGAGAGAGAGAGAGGAGAGAGAGACGCGGTGTAGGATTGGATTCACACACACAATGCGGAACCGTGAAGTAGACTGAGCATTTGCGGTTTTCCTCAAAGGCAGCAAGAAAAGAGCTTGTTTGTTTTTATTTTCGGTGAGACTCATCGGCATCGCTGGGAAAAAAAAGTGGGTAATTAGCCCATCTTCATCTTTGGTGTGTGTGATGCAGTGATATGAAAAAGATATTTCTGTCACATGATTCTCTGTCAGATTATGATCGCACGCACGCACGCACGCACGCACGCACGCACGCACGCACGCACGCACACACACACACACACACACACACACACACACACACACACACACACACACACACACACACACACACACACACACACACACACACACACACGTGCTTATAACGTATGAGTGTGTGTGATCTCTCTTAGAATCCAAATACTTGTAAAGTTAATATATCTATGTATCATTTTACTAATATGAATATAATACTCACCTACACACTTTAAAAGAAACGAAATAACACCGACGCCAAGGGAAATAATCACACAACGACAAATACAAACAAACAAAAAGGGCACGTGTCAAGGAGATCTGGTTCCATCTCGACAACCCTAATGGTCATTACCCCACACTTAGTGTTTTATGGGACAAAGTGGCTTTTTATGCTAGAGTTATAAAAACGCAATGAATGAAATGATGACGTTGTTTTCTTTTTTCTTGTGTCATGCACTGTTTAATTTACATAAAAATCAGGTATCTCAGAGGTGATGCTTTGTCACTCCCACGCCAAAACATAACCCGATTTGAACCCAAACCTTAAAACCGGGTTGTATAATCGACATACCTCACGCAGACGAACAACAACAACAACAAAAGATGGATCCAGCGACATACCTGAATTACTGAATTAAAATGGGACAATAAAAAGGGGGGGGGGAGGGGAGATGATAAATAACCTGAAGAACCAAAGAGGGAGAGGGAGAGGGAGAGACACGACCCCCTCAGCGAGAAGACGGAGAGCGAGCAGCCGCGTCCTCTCGTCCACACTTCAAGATTACGACTGAAGATGAAGTCGGAGGGAAGGCGGTCATCTCCGGGCCGCTCTCGACGCTTGAGAATAGGTACTCCGTCATTTTCTGGTTCTTTTATCATTATTTTTAAAATCACATTTTCCTACGACATTCTTTAGGTTTCAAACTTACATATATGCAGTTATTCGACCTTTGCTTTGGTCTATAATAATTGAATTTTGTACCTTTTTGTAGTTTTTACATCTAGGGCAAGACTAATGCATCGTGGTCGTAATCAATTTGCATAGATAGGTATTCAATTAACAGAAAATGAGTTATGGCAACAATGTGACACTAATGATGATGATGAAATAATTGAATTACATTTCTTGTTATCGGGGTAGTTTTTGTTATCCAATATAATCATCATCATCATCATCATCATCATCATCACCATCATCAACACCATCATCATCATCATCATCATCATCATCATCATCATCATCATCATCATCATCATCATCATCATCATCATCATCATCATCATCATCATCATCATCATCGTCATCTGGACCTGTAATATTAACATATTACTATCATAACATAACCCTAATGATAAGGATGATACGAACGGCAACAATAATATTAAAAATGATCACTGCAGTGATATAGTTAATCATCACGATAACAATAATAATGGTAATAACAAAAACAATAATTACATACGAACACAAAAGCAGATGAGAAGAATGAGAAGAATTGTGGTTTCAGATCAAGGTTAGAAATAAACGCAAAAATAAACATCAGAAACATGGAGCTTGAAGAGAGAGAGAGAAAAAAAAAGAAAAAAAAAGAAAAGAAAACAAAAAAGATTAGGGGGAAACTGAAGGAATTGCAAGTTGAGGAAGTGAGATATTTGAAATTGGAATTATTAGAGGCTGGAGAGGAAAAAGTAAATTATGCTGACACGGATAAGATTTTAAAAGTTGGTTTTGATTATTGTGGATGAAAAGAAGATCGTGATTTATGAAAAAAGGGAATCCCATCCTCTATTTACGATGGAATGCAGTCTTAGGCCTTGAGCTTTAGAAATGAGGTGCATTAGTGATTCACAAAGAAGAAAGACGAAGGGGAAACAAAAAGAAGACGAAGGCGAAGTAAACACGAAGAGAAATCAAGAGGAAGAAAGAGGGGATGGAATAGCATTGATAAAACACGAGGAGAAAGACGTAGAAAAAAAAAATACGGCCAATTGTTATCTCACTAACTTTATGACAACTGTTTTTTTTTTTTGCTAGCGATTTTTTTTTTGCGTAATTGCTCACTCCCCCTCCCCCATCACATCTCCCCTCCCCCTCCCCCGCCACTCCTTTACCCTCTTCCCTCCTTTACCCTCCCTTGCTAGTCCCTCTCGCCTTCCCCCCCCCTTCCCAGCTAACCCTTAACCCCCTCCTCCCTTAGCCACTCCCTCCTCCTCTCCCCCCCTCCCCGGTTAGACCTTTACCCCTTCTCCCTGCTTTATCCCTTACCCTCCCCCCCTTCCACCACTCCCTCCCTTCCTTCACTAACCCCCAACCCCCTTCCCTCTCTCCGTTACCCTCCACTACTCTCCCCACCCCCTTGTCCTCCGTCATCTTGCTCCCCCCTAACTGTCCCTCCCTCTTACCCCTTTCCTCCAACACCTTCCCCTCCCTCCACCGATGACCCCCCCCCCCCCGCGCCCTCCCCGTCTCTCTCATCTCCTCCTTTGAAATGTGATCAGAATAAAAAAAAAAAAGACAAAAAAAAAGTTCTTTTTTCGTCTAGCTTTCGATGAGGGTGGAAAGAGGAGAAAGGGGGGAGGGAGGGAGGGGGAGTGGGGGAGGGATGAATGGGTGAGGAAAGGGGGAAGGGGATAAAGTTGGATGAATAGGGAGGGGGAGGTAGGAAGCTGGAGAGGGGGGGAGGGAGGAGAGAGGGAGAGGGAGGGGAGGGGGAGAAGGATGAAGAGATGAAGGACAGTGTGAAGTGAAGAGGGAGAGGAGAGAGGGGATGGGTGGATAGGGAGAAGGGTTGGGATAAACGAATGAGGAAGAGGGGAAAGGCAAAGATAATCGAGAGAGAAGGAAATGGGGGAGGGAAAGGGGAGAGGGGTAGAGATAGATGAATGAAGGAGAGTGAAAAATCAATAACAATCAAGAGAGAAAGAAAAGGGGAGAAGGGAAAGGGAGAGATAATTGCAGGAGAAGAGAAAGAAGAAAGATGAACGAGGGAAATGAGACACAGATAGATGAAAGAGGGAGAATGGAGAGGGGAGACTAGACGAGAAAAAAATAAATAAATAAAAACCCAAAGGGAAGAAAGAATGATAGTGAAGAGAGAGAGAGACGAAAGAAGGAGGCTTGGATGAGGGAGAAAAAGAAAAATAAGGAAAAGAGAGAAAAATATAGATAAAGGAGAGGGAGAAAAAGATAGATAAGGGAGAGGGAGAAGGGAGAGGAACGGAGGGAGGGAGGGAAGATCAAGGGGGGGAGGGGGGAGCCAATCCCTCGGGTGCCCTGAACTTGACCCTGGAAATGTGTTGCTAGACCCCGATACAGCGAACACGGAGGAGGAGGAAACGTCACGAGCGGTCTTGCTACACCCACGCGAGTAGGAAGAGGAAGAGGAGGAAGGAAGAAGAAGGAGGAAGAGGAAAAGAAAGGAGGAAGTAGGAAGAGGAGAAGGAGGAAGGAGGAAGGAGGTAGGAAGAGGAGGAAGGAAGAGGGAAGAGAAAGGGGAGGAAGAGGAAAAGGAAGGAGGAAGTAGGAAGAGAGGAGGAGGAGGAAGGAGGAAGGAATTAGGAAGAGGAAGATGAGAAAGAAGGATGGAAGAAGGAAGAGGCGGAGGAAGGAAGTAGGATGAGGAAGACAAGGAACGAGGAAGGGGGAAGGAAGAAGAGAAGGAGGGATTAATGAAAAAGGAAGAGGAAGAGGAAAGAAGAAGGAAGAGGAGGAGGGAGGATGAAACAAGAGGAGGAAGGATAACGAATAGAGTAAAAAAGAGAAAGAAGGAAGCAGAAGAAGGAGTACAGAGAAAAGAAGAAGCGGAATAGGGGAGAGAGAGAGAGAGAGAGAGAGAGAGAGAGAGAGAGAGAGAGGGAGAGAGAGAGAGAGAGGAGAGAGAGAGAGAGAGGAAGGTGTGACAATAGAGAGAAAGAAAGAGGAAGAACAGAAAGAGCGAGGAAGAGTAGGAGGAGTAAGAAGAAGAGAAAAAAGTAAGAGGAAGGGAAAAAAAGAGGAAAATAACGAAGAAAATGAAAGAATAAACAAAAAAGGAAGAGACAAGAAGAGGGAGAAGGAAGAGGAAGATGAAAAGAAGACGCGAGTATACACGATGAGGTGTGTGGTGGGGGGGGGGGGAGGTGTGAGATTAGTGGGGGGTTGGGGTGGGGGGAGTGGGGGTGGGGTGTCAGCGGTGCGTTGTGGCTGATGATGTTTACGATAGACGGGCGTGATCTATTTGGTTTTTGATGGATGTGGTTTGAGGCTCCGCACACACACATACACACACACACACACACACACACACACACACACACACACACAGATGCACAAACACACACACACACACACACACACACACACACACACACACACACACACACACACACACACACACACACACACACACGTACATACATGTGTGTTACCTCTGAATATCTCCGTGTATGTTTTTTTTTCTTTCTTTCTCGTTTTTCCCGTTTTTATTCTACATTATAGAGCCGGAACCTTGCCAAAAGGAAATACTTACATCAAATTAACTTTTTATAAAAGATAATGCAAATATTAATCCTCTTCAAATATTTAGTAATATCTGAGGTGTGAAAGCGTTTTTTTTTTTTTTTTTTTTTTTTTTACCAGAATGATTTCTCGGTCTTGTTATTAAAAGTCAGGGTATACGTGATCAAAAGTCTTTGAAGCTGACATCGTTTTGCACTCAGCATGCTTCATAAACACGCAAAAATATTTTTAGTAATAGATACTTAAATGTAAATATATATGATAGGCATTGCAATTTCCTTGCAGGCTTTAGCTGAGCATAATATGATGGCATATGTACACACACACACACACACACACACACACACACACACACACACACACACACACACACACACAACACACAAACAAACAAACAAACAACTTACATAAAACACAGACTATTTCTTCACAAACTTTACGCTCGTTGCCCCTCCTACACCAAATCACTTATCAAACCCCAAAACGATACAGCAATGCAAAGGCCTATTTACATGAGATGCTAATACACAAACACAAACTACAATCATTAGCCAAAAAAAGTACACAAGGATAAAAAAAAAAAGATAAACAAAGAGAAATGAAAAAGACAATAAAAGAGAAAAAGCAAAAGTCGAACCCGAATGTGTTATTTGCTTTTCCCACCAGCGACGTTTCAAGGAAGGTTCTTGGTGCATAAGACTTCATTTTTGTTCTTTTTTTTGTGCTTCAGAGCGTAATTATGATATTCTTATATTATAAAATTGAATGTCTTGTATATCTTTGTACTGTTGGTATAAGCAGCCGGTATGTTCTTTAGAATTTTGTGCTATATCAGCTTGACTGTGAAATTAGAATGCTTGTGTGATGTAAATCCTCTTCTCTCTCTTTATCTTTATCCCTTTCCACCTCTCTCTCTCTCTATCATCTCGTTCTCTCTCTATTTCTTGCTATCTCTCTCTCTCTCTCTCTCTATCTCTCTCTCTCTTTATTGTCATCTAAATCTCTCTCTCTCATTCATCTCTCTTCTTATCTCTTCTCTCTTCTATCTCTCTCTCTCTCTTCTCTCTCTCTCATCTCTCTCTCTCTCCCTCTTCTCCCTCTCTTTCCTTGGGCAAGGAACTTCACCTCGATTGCCTACCTAGCCACTGGGTGGGCAAGCCAGCCCAAGTCAGTGCTGGTCCCAAGCCCGGATAAATAGAGGGAATGATTACCTAAAAAAGGTAACACCGGCACTCTCAATGGAAAGGAACTGGGGACCCTACCACGTACTCCAGTATCATCACAACATGTAAACTACGATTAAATATCATGCTGTGACCACGGCGGCTCAAACATGAACCTACCGGTAATAGAATATGTATATATATAATATATATATATATATATATATATATATATATATATATATATATATATATATATATATATATATATATATATGTGTGTGTGTGTGTGTGTGTGTGTGTGTGTGTGTGTGTGTGTGTGTGTGTGTGTGTGTGTGTGTGTGTGTGTGTGTGTGTGTGTGTGTGTCTAAACCTGCATTCGTATACATCCCAGCCACAAACAAACCCTCCCACAAAAACAGCTCGGGGATAAGCGCCCCTTCCTCGGGACGACGCATAAATTAGCCGGTGTTTCCCTGTCTTCCATCACGACTCGCTGCCCACTTCTGCTAATGGCCTCGTGGACGACTGGCTGCCACCATTCAAGACATGCACTGTTTTCTTGACACTAAAATGTTTTTTGATTTAGTTTAGATTGGTTTTAATTTTGGTTTATTCAATGATTGTTGTAGTTTTTTTTGTTGTTGTTGTTTATTCATTTATTTGGTTTGTGTTAAGTCATTCACTTATTTTTTTCAATCATCTATTCTTCACATCAGTATGGAAGCGAAAAGAATGCAAAAGAACTCATTTATGTTGTGCATAAAATTTGGTAAAAAAGAGGAAAAAAAGAAAGAAAAAAGGGGAAAGAGAGAAAGCGGACTGACAAATAGTAACTTTAGGGTTCACTTCATCACAACTGGCGAAAAAAAAATGAGGCAGAATAAGTAAGTTCGGTTGATAATTCGACCCAAAGCTTTTATTGTGGTAAATGATACATAATTGTACACAAACACATTTATACAGACACACAAACACACACACACACACACACCCAAAACCCACCACACAAAATAATAAAAATTTTATTATATATAATATATATATATATATATTTTTATTTATATATATATATAGGAAAGAAGAGGAGGAGGGGGGGGGGGGGGAGGAGGAGAGGAGAGAGAGAGAGAGAGAGCGAAGAGAGAGAGAGGAGAGGAGGAGAGAGAGGGGGAAGAGAGAGAGGGGAGAAGAGAGGGGGGGGGGGGGGGGGGGGAGGAAAGGAGGGGGGAAAAGAGAAAAGGGGGAAGGGGAGAGGAGAGAGAGAAGAGGGAGAGAGAGAGAAAGGATAGGAGAGAGAGAGAGAAGACATTTTTTTTTATTATGGGTTTTGTATTTTGATTAACAACTATTTGTCTGAGACTCAAATAAAAATTACGTATTATTTCTAATGAAACCAATTATTTTGCGGAAAATTTTAACTTTCGTGAAAAACACGAAAAACAATATATACGCATTTATACAAACCCTAGATATTATGCCCCATGAAAAGTGAAAAAAAAGCACACAGAGACAGAGAAAACAAAACAAACAAACAAACAGAAAAACAAGGATATAGATACAATAGCCTTCCAATAATTTTCGGGCCTCATATGCCTGGCATAATGCCAGAGACGCTTTAGGGCGCTTGACACGTGTTAACACTGTAATGTCTATTACTCATGGAGATTATATAAAACATACATATATGTACATAAGCATGTATGTATGTGTGTGTGTGTGTGTGTGTTGTGTGTGTGTGTGTGTGTGTGTGTGTGTGGTTGTGTGGGTGTGTGTGGGTGTGTGTGGTTGTGGTGGTGTATGTGAACGCACACACATACACACACACACACACAAATACACACATGTTATATTTATGATAATTTGTAGTACGTTGTAATAAAATCACAAGGTAAAGGATACTGTAAGAAAGGTATCAATCATCGTTTTAGTTATAAATGTTATACGAAAAACTTGCCTCAGATATGTCAGTAGAACAAACTAAAGAGTAAAATGGTAACCGTACATTTGCTGTTGGGTAATTGTGACAATAAATCCTACTCATTCAGGAAAATGGTGGCGGTTGTTTGATCTTTGACACCATGAGAGCCATCCGGCGCTCGAATACCGTGCAATGGCAGCGAGAGAAAAGTCAATGGTCGTGCTGGATTGTAATACAAAATTGATAAAACAGGTGTTGAAGTATCTTCCGGTGATGATGGCGATGATAGTAATGATGACGATAACAGTTAACTGGTGATGACGATATTCATATTTTCCTAACAAAAAATCATTTATGTATGATATAGCATTATATGGAAATGATGATGGTAAGTTAATGAAATATCTTATGAAGTAAACAAGTTTTCAAGAAGAAATTCGCATCACAAGGCCATTGCCGTAAGCTCCATGACAACATCAAATGGACAACGAAAACACTTTTTTAAAAAAATGGGGATGTTGTTGTTGATATTCACATCGCAAAAACAGCAACTTCGTGACGCATCCAAATAAAAAAAAATCATACCACAGTCTATTCACCAGAACCAAAATCCACCTACACACAGTACTACTCAAAACATTTGGAGTTCATTAAGGCTGAAGTTTATTAAGGTTGTCGAGTAACTAAAAGGAAAAGTGGAAGCTATGTGGTTGTTCTCCACCACAAGTTAAGTCGACGAGTAACCACAGCCTCACCCTCGCAACCACCGAGAACCTGGCAGGTGTGCCTCGCCTAAGGGCCTCAGGTGACCTTCAGCTGGCCTTGACTCTTCGCTGAGTACTAAGAGATCCTCGCGGCCGGTACTGTGCGAGTCGGAGGGGGGGGGGGGCTCTCTCGCTTGTGTTTTAGTTTTGTTTTGCGTCGGGTTTAAGGCCTGGTGTTCAGGGGCGATGGCGGGGGTTTATTGATTTTCGGCTTTATTCACTGGTGTCTAGAGGACTCGGAGCGTCATTCGGTTGAAACAGTGTCGCTCTTATCATTTCGCTTGACTTAGTGTGCTTACGTTGATATGACCCTGTGTTACGCCTGGCACTCCTTTCCGTGTTGATGCATATAGGCTCATATATATGAATATATATATATGTATATATATATATATAATTATAATATATATAGTATAAATTATGTATATATATCATATATATATATTATATATATATATTATATATATATATGTGTAGTGTGTGTGTGTGTGTGTGTGTGTGTGTATAAGTATGTATGTAAGTAAATATATACATATATGTATGTATATATGTACATGTGTGTATATATATGTATATATATACGTATGCATGTATGTATATATGTATATATAATTATATATATTATTATATATTTATGAATGTGTGTTAGTGCGTTAATATATATTTATATACACACTGTATACATGTATGAATAGATATAACCTATTTGCATATATTCCTATAATATAGTTAGGTTTTACATAGTCTATAGTGCGTTGAATAGAAGAGAGTATAAGATATATTGATGCAGTTCAAGTTCTTCTGAGCACTGTGTTCATAAAACAATGATTTGCAT
>NC_051396.1:14710957-14718457 GCF_015228065.2 Penaeus monodon | reverse complement strand
ATCAGATATTCACCAGAACAAATGATTCTGGTTGAGCTTTAACCGAACTGTCTGTTACTTATTTTGCTTTGTGAAGTTAATCATTTTGATCTTTACCATTTTCTACCCGTGGAAGTAGTTATCCTAAGTTACTCAGTCATAGTAATTCACCCACACTCTGTCTCTGTATGGCCCCACACACATACACACACACACACACACACGCATACACACACATGCACACGCACATACACACATGCATGCACACACACACGCACACTCCACCCAACCCCACCCCACACACCACACACAAATAAGTGTAGTTTATGTGTATATATTTACTTTTACTTATATTTACATGTTCTTTTTGTTTTTATCAAGCATGTTAATTGTGTAATTTTTGAGATCTTTGGAGAAAAACGCATAACAAAGGAAGGAGAGAGAGAGAGGGAGAGGGAGAGAGAGAGAGAGAGAGAGAGAGAGAGAGAGAGAGAGAGAGAGAGAGAGAGAGAGAGAGAGAGAGAGAGAGAGAGAGAGAGAGAGAGAGAGAGAGAGAGAGAGAGAAAATTAATGTTTGAAACAGATAAATGTGCTAGACATCAAGGGTCGTAAAACACTATGGTACAGTATAGTGGTGGGAGGGGTTTAAAGAAGTTCTTTATTAGAACAAAATGTCTTAGATTTCAATGGTTATTTGGCATTATAATATAATATTGTAGTGAAAGAAAAAAAAGGAGAGTAAAGGGGTAAGATAATGATTGACAGAAGGGAAAGAGTTAAGGACAGAGGGTAAATAGATCTAACAGAGGGTATTTACGCATCTGAGGAAGGAGAGGAAAAGAGGCCAAGTAAGGCCAAGTAAGGAAAAGTGAAGGTATGGCCTCCAGTAAAGCAGGGACAGGACAGTAAGAAAGTGAGAAAGACTAAGTGAGAGAAGGAGAGACTGGGGGGTGAGAAACAATGTATAACCCTCTTATATCTATCCCAAGCAGCAGAAATACCAACACTGCTAAAATCCTACTCTTTCTATCATTAATCTACCAAGTAAAATTATCATTGTATAATGAACTGTGTAAATTCAGGTCTTTATTATATCTGATTATCAAACTTGTATTATGTGATATCAATTTACTACAAAACAATAAATTCAATGTCAGTAAATAGAATGACAGAAGATAATGGAAGTTTTCTTATTTATGAATTAAAATATAAATAATTATTTTGTTAGTTTTATGTATATGATTTTCAATGCATCGCTGTTAGAATTTGTAACATACAATCTGAACAACAGGAAAATGAGCAATTACCATAATGGAAAAATAGTGAAAGAGCTGTACCATTATATCCAATTTTAATTATTGATGATACAAAAAACAAGGCTTTATATAATTCATCACAAATGCATTAAGTATTTCAGGATTAAGTACATTTTATTGCATTATTACCACACATGCATGATTCAGTCATTCAAGAAACATTAACAACTACACATTAAGGCACCAGGTTATATTCAGGTCTTTGGTCCCTTGTATAGGCCAAGTCAAGGTATTTAGTACAAGTGCAAATATAAATCTACATTAACCCTTTTACTACCATGCTACATTAACCCTTAGCATGCAAATGAATGAATGATGTGGATATTGTGGAAATTATGTCTGAGGAAGGAGCTGGGAACATTCAAGCCAATAAATATGCTGTTTTTATCAAATTTGATATGATGTTTTTCTAATCTTAAAGATTAGATTTCCCAGCAGATTTGCTTTAATGAATAAATATATATATATATATATATATATATATATATATATATATATATATATATATATATATATATATATATATATATATATATAATACACATACATGGAAGCTAAAATACAATTGTGGAATACTTGTGTTTTAACATCTAAAGCTTGGTAGTCATTAACCAATATTTTAACCTAGCATTTCTAAAAAAAAAATAATGACAAATTCAATATGTCAACATTAATTCATACTTTGACAATCAAGCATACAAAAGAAAAATTTCCATTGGTTTAAACTTTATAAAAGCTGCCACCAGATCACAAATCTTATATCTCATAAAATATACAAATATATAAAACAAAACATATAATTGCAGATTGTATCAAATCATTATTGTTCCATATTTTCAACCACATTCATTCAAATATACACATACACATAAAGGGCACGAAACCACACATGAAAAATGGTAAATGGAAAACACAAGCACTTTCATTATCTATGCATAGAATCCTGCTTATCTGCTTTTTCTCAGATAGGAAGAATTTCATATGATTTCTAATTCTCTCCAAGTGTTGCTTATTGAGATTAAAAGCAGATTAAAAGTTTACCGTTTTAGCATCCAATTATTCGGTATTTGAAAAAATAATAAATAGAGGCACAATAATTTGAAGGCACATGAAACAGGTGATGTCTGATTGTGGAAGTGAGACGCATGTTTTTAGTTTGTATTTAGGTTATACAATTAAGAAACTCAAATATAATACTACCAACATGGTAGTTTATAATGCAATGTTATTGTTCTTAAAATTCAATTAATTTCACATAATTCCTTTGTTAAAATTAAATGATAATAATTTTTCCTTGCTCTTGTATAGGAAAATTTTCCTATCTTTACAAATTTGCAAATATGAACAATATATTCAAACCATGAAACAATTTTGAGTAACTGTTATGATATAAAAGTGTTAATTAATTGAGAAATCTAATTATAAGATAAACAGATATCATCCCCCTATAAAAAGAAGAAAAAAAATAGAAAGAAGAAAAAATAAAATAAATGATAGTTGCTTGCACATTTATGAATTAATGAATAATGAAGATCGTCCTAACTTTTAAATTATCATCAACTATACAGATTACTATATAACAGCTTTAACTATCAAATATACAAAAGGAAACAAAGTGTGGTTTTCTCTTGAAAGAAAAAAATCACTTTGTCCCTGGCAAATATTGACAACAAATCTGTTATTCACTAATAACAATAAAAAGAAATCTAACAACATATCTAAAGAAGAGAGACAATGTTCCTGGGAGAACACAGTACATAATGTTTTCTTTCTGAAGACTTCATGATGCTCAAACAAAACAATTTCTATATTAACAGTGAGTACCTGAAGTCATTGAATACAATGCCTTCAACACCTGCAATACACTCGAACCATTATACAAATCATGAACAAATTAACCCATAACTGACGGGTAGCATTCATAGAGGCCGGGGCCTCGCTGCCGGGGGCTTATATCGTCGCCCTAGCATGCGCGACCACTCATGCCAAATACCAGCATCCCATGCCGTTTCTTCGTAATACTACGAAGATATGTTGTATTTTCAGTTTTCATTATTTTTTACAGTCTCTACTTGCCAAACTTCCTGATAAATCGAGACTGAAGGGTATTTTTGTTGTTATATAGACTCCATAGTTGATCATTATTCGGTCTATAGTCCGAATAAAATAAGCATTGTGCGGCATCATGGAGTTGAAATCGTCGGTTTGTTGCATTTTTTTGTTTGTTGCATGGTAAAAATGAGAAAGTGTTAAAACCGACTTAATCACACTTTCACTGGCAAAAAAATAATCTTTTGCCGTGATTGTAACCAAAAAAAAAATCATGGCATGTCCATACATACTCTATGGCATGTGCGTACGTGCCCCCGGCAGATGGTCCCGCCATGCCATGGCATCCCGTCAGCAAAGGGTTAAGACATAAGAACAAAATGATATTAACATAATAACATCACCAGGAACAACAATGAGGAATGGAGCTTAATGAGTTGCCATACCATGTCTGGCAAGGCCTCTAAGCACTTTTGTGAAATATATTGCTGTTACTTCAACATCTTAAAAATATAGTTGCAACAGTTGGGTCCCAAACTAAAGGAACAAAAGAAAATAGAGAGAAGAATAAGAGAAGGTAAGAGAAGAAAGCAAAGCTGAAGGCATATAAAAAGAAGAGGAAGTATATATGTTGCTAGAATGAAAATATGTTCTACATTTTCTTTTTCTTTTAGTCATTTCTATCCTCTGCTCTGCTGAAGTGAAATTTTCAACTTGTAGAACAATTGAGAACTAAATACCACAATCTTCAACTAACAAATATCAAACTGGGTATGCAATGCATATAGAAATATCTGGATACAAAAACAACTTTCCTGAGGATATTGTTATTTCTTTTGAGGAAAACCCTCCATATTCCTTGTAAAACTCTCCTTTGTAAGATAGGAAACACACTCAGACAATAACTATATAAGGCATGAAGCTCTTGATCACCAAGAGAAATAGATATATAAATAGGAAAATATGTTAAATGATGAAGCCAAAAAAACATCAATGATCACACCAGCTTTCTAACAAACATCACATACTTCCTTATCATAAGACAAAATAATTCACAGAAAGATTTTTTTAAAAGAAGAGACAAAAAAGGAAAGATAATGTTGCAGAAAAGAGAGAAAAAAGGAAGTTCGAGAAAAGAAAAAGTGTTGGTCTGTATCCAAGTGCATACTTGTGACTAAAGGTAAAATTAATGAAAACAAAATAAATATATTTGCCAACAGATATTCAGTCTGGTATAATAATAATAATAATAATAATAATAATAATAATAATAATAATAATAATAATAATAATAATAATAATAATAATGATAATAATAATAATAATAATAATAATAATAATATAACAATAATAATAATATCAACAACAACATCAATAATAATAATAATAACAATAATAATAATAATAATAATAATGATAATAATAATAATAATTGTAATAATAATGACTGTAATAATAATAATTGTAATAATAATAATAATAATAATAATGACAATAATAAGAAATCTGCATCAATACAAATATATCTTCCACTAATTTATGAACACATTCTTCTCTTAGAGAGATTCTATATTAGTTTCTTGTGCATCATCAATGCATGAAGACATCTCTGCCCTTAGGAGAAAACAAACCAATACAGGTTTTTGGCAGCTTACTCGCTTTGTGCCAAATCATCAAAATCAATACAACTGTAATATTAGATACTTTATACAGATTTCTTACCTGGAAGATTCCTAGAACAATAATCTTTCATGTGCAACATAAAAGGTCAAATTGGTAAAAAAATAATCCAGTACACCATACATGGTCAATTCGAAAAATATGCAATATTATACATTCTCTTCTCTACATATCCTAATATCACAAAAATATCGATGGTGTGGTAAATATTTCTAACCTACCTTTAAAAAATATATATATTAGTAATAATAATGATAATAATAATAATAATAATTCTTCCAAAATATATAGTCATTCTTTAAATTTGTGCAAAATATAATTCTTATCTTCTCATTTAGTACAAAATATAGAGCCGATTTCAGTTCTCATAAAAAAGAAAGAAAACAAAATGGATTATGGGATACCAAATAGACAAAGCATGACCTTTTAAATAATATATCAGTCAGACTAACTATTTTGACTTTCTAAAATGCAAAATGCACAACTCAAACCCAACCACACATTCCTAAAGACCGACCCCATGGCAAAATGTAATTCTTTCATTCGGAATAATAAACTAAATAAATATTCACCCTAAAAACATACAACGTGGATATCACTCTCTGACAATTTATTTCCTTCCTCTTGATCAATGATGCAACGGGTGCAATGCTGGGTAGGGATCTCTGCCTTCCTCAGCCCACAAACTGTAATATGAAAATTGAATTAGTTATACCACTGATAAGAAATACGAGAGAAAGAAATGAAGTGAATCATAGATGTAAGAGTACGAAAGAAAGAAAAAAATTAGCATTATTATTATATTTCAGATGAACAGGTTATTGTGCAATAATTCTAAAAATCAATAACTTCTGTAAATTTTCTAAATCAATGTTCAGTTATTTTTCAATGCATAATATTCCCAAGTTCAAGTAAAAACACTGATACACTATATACCAAGTGAAAGTATGTGTAAACATAAATATGAAAAAAGGTCACAATAATAACAAAAAACAAATAAAATGAAAGCTCATTCTATATCTAGCCCCTGTTTAGTTTTTTTCTGTCATAACCCGAAATGTAACATTATACAGCTTCATTTCCCCTAATGGTTGCGGATGGCATAAAATGTATGCCATGTCCACTGTAATTTTAGTTTATTAATTCTGTTTACACAGAGATGGCTAACAATTGCTTAGTCACCAAGGAATCAATTATTAGTTCAAGCTATCCCACTTGTCTACCCTTTTCCTTGATTTTTTGAGAGATTAAAAAAATATATATATATATATATATATATATATATATATATATATATATATATATATATATATATATTATATATATATATATATATATATAGTCATTAGTACTTTAATAACATGATAATCATAATATCAACAATAATAAGAACAGTATTGATATTTATAGAATTAGAAAAAAATAAATAAGTAAAAAAAATCAAGGAATGGGGATTTCCGGTGAAGTTACTTGGACCAACTAACTGACCCTCTGGTGGCTGAGGACTTTTGGAGCCATCTGTGTGAAAACTAAACTACAATGGACAGTATGTGTACTCGTCGCTAATTAATTTGGATCTGCAACTACACTAAGCACAATACAATTTCTTAGATAAATGCAATTTCTTCAATGAGGCAACAGACAACATAATACACTGGCAACATGTATACAAGCCTACAAATTGCAAGAAGTTTACCAATTTAGACAACATCAAACAGATTTTCAAATCCTATTATGGGACTTACCACGGCAGCTGACACATTCTTCTAAAATGGTAATGTTAGCCAAAAACAATTTTTGTAAAAAGAGTAAAGTACATTAACAAGTAATTGTTAGTTGTTGAAAAGAAATACTGAGGTTATCTTGGATTAATCAGTGAAATATTTGCATGATTACTGTAAAGAGCTTAATTAACTTTTCTTAATCGCTATACTGTAGAAATAATATAATGGCCATATCTAATAGTGACTTAAATTCAGCTTCATTAACTGCTCAACATTTATGATCATAACCACAAAGTGAACACCTGAGGAGGAAATATATATACTGTTTGTAAATTCTTTCCTTATATTTCAAAAACCAATATAATAAATAAATAAATAAAAAGAAGGAAAAGAAAAGAAAAAGACAAAAAAAAAAAGAAAAGATCAAATTTAGCATTCACATACACTGAATATAATAATCAGAGCCACAACGAGTAGGCAGGTCGCTCCGATCATGTATAGAATGAATTTCTTTTTCATAGCTTTCTTCTTGTTGACAACGGCTTCTTGCAGCTGTTCTTTGGCTTTGGTGGCCCTCTCCTGCGCTTCAAACATGTGCGACTCTATTCTGTCGACGGTTTCTCCTTGTTGGTGCACTAACAATGCCAGATCCTGTTGGGTTAAATTATGTTGAGTAAATACCAGGATTGGGTTGCGTGAGACCCAGGTTTATATCGGATTGCACTATTCAGATCTCACTTGTTCTGAAGCAC
>NC_051396.1:14703457-14705957 GCF_015228065.2 Penaeus monodon | reverse complement strand
GATAAACATTGTGGCATTTTTTTTTTTTTTTTTAAATGTGTGTCAAGTTCTGAAGTTCATGACTCTTTTTTAAGGCCTTTACTCATCTTTTCCTAGAGAGAGAGAGAGAGAGAGAGGGAGAGAGAGAGAGAGAGAGAGAGAGAGAGAGAGAGAGAGAGAGAGAGAGAGAGAGAGAGAGAGAGAGGAGAGAGGGGAGAGGAGAGAGAGAGAGAGAGAGAGAGAGAGGAGAGAGAGAGAGAGAGAGAGAGAGAGAAGAGATTGGAGAGAGAGAGAGAAGTAGAGAGGAAGAGAAGGGGAGAGAAAGAGAGAGAGAGAGAGGAGTAGAGAGAGAGAGAGGAGAAATAGAGAGAGAGAGAGAGAATTTGCGTTAGAGAGGAGAGAGAGAGAGAGAGAGAAGGAGAGAAGAGAGAAAGAGAGAGAGAGAGAAAGAGAGACGAGAGAGAGAGAGAGAGAGAGAAGATAGACTCGAGAGACAAGAGAAAGATGAGAAAGAGACCGAGAAAGTGGAAGGAAGCAGAGAGGGAGAGAGAGAGAGAGAGAGAGATGGGAAGAAGCAGAGACGAGAGTAGATGATGCAGAAGAGAGAGAGAAACACTCCCCTGTTTTGGGATAAGGCTCTTAGGGGACTTTGATTTCGGGGGCACTGTACTGGCTGTGTTCAACTGGTTACTAAACTTCTGCACTGCAAGGTAAATAAAGTACCAATCGGCTGAGAAAAAATTATAGTAATCTTCCCAATCGTCAATAACACTCACACCATAAATGGATGACGCCTGTATATCACACAACAAACATCTAAATCAGTCCAAACAAAGTGTGCTTGCATGCAATCCTAAGTTAATCTGGTGCACCCTCTCCTATATTAGAGCAAAAATTAATTTACCATATTGTTCAGGAAGCCTTTTAGAGATTCCCAAAAACCTGTTTTAATCCCCCTTTGGGAGGGATATTGTAATATCATCCTACAGTCACCTACTATTAAAGACAAATTCTCATCCTAGTCCTTTCATTTTCCTCTAGAGTTCAATCAATCGTATTTGTACTTGTGACATTGGCTTTGAGCTGGCATACCTAGACAGAGCCTCTCAGAAACTGGTGGACAGTTTCTGCTTTTCATACTATCAATAGGAGGTGAGGAACTAAATTTAATACTGCTGGGCAAGATTCTCCCAGCCCTAAACCCACCCTCATCCCCAAAACCTTATACTAGTACCTCTTCATTGCCCATTGTGCTTTACTTGACAAGTGAATCAATGTAAAAGGCAAAATGTCTTGTAATGTACTGTAGGCTATATATAACCCCACAAAAACTTAAATATCAAAAACAGACATTCTGGTGTTCACTGTAACAGGGTTTGGGCTGCATTTCTCCAATACATTTCAAAGTTGATTGATCAATTTATAATTTCTTTCATGGAATCACTCATTATGCTGGAATATATTATTTAAGTCTATTAAACAGTAATAGACCAATAAAAGGCCCACAAAGTAAATAGAAACAAATGAGCCATTTAGAAATACATGCACTTCAATGCCATTAACATTAAAAGTAAATGCATACTTCCATATGGATTTTGCTAAAGAAGGAGTTAATAATCCCTGAGCCATATTCTCCGGTCAGGACACCATGGCCTCCCTGACCTCCAGACCTATCTTTATCTCATAGCAAAATTCAGATTTATATTTTCTTCCATCACCTTTAAGGAAATGCTACTTTTTTCTATAAGAGAAGTCCACAGTCTGAAATACAATGCATGAGATGAAACTATGTTTACTCATGATTAGTCTGTTGACTGTAAAGCTACATTTAATACATTTATTCACAGTTGATTAGAAATGTCCAATTAGTTTCTTTTCCATCTTAACCCAAATCTGATGGGCATGGTATGTATGTACATGCAATGCCCATACATGCCTACTGTGAGTTTACTTTATTAATATTGTTTTACACAGAGATGGCTACACTTGTTCTGTCACCAATGAGCTAATTACAAGTACTGCCTGTCTCCCATTTACCCTGTTCCTTGATTTTCAAAAACATTTTATGTTACCTTACATTGCTGTTACTAATGTCAATAACATTATAGTAATTATAATGTCTATAATAAAAATAACACCAACAATATTCATAGCATTAGAAAAAGAAAAATGTTTCTCCTGCCAATTCAACGAAAGGTGAAATCAGGTAAGGTTACGAGGGCTACTAATTGCTCCTTTGTGGCTAAGCACTAGCAGAGACATCTATGCACAAAGACATTTCACACACCCAAAAAAGAATTAATATCAAAGCAAGTCTCTCTCTAAGTCTTCCTATCTTCCTCCATCTCTTGTCTCCCTCACTCTCTCATATCTAGTGGATAGGCCTATCTCTTTGTCTCTGTTATGTGTTATCATGGGCAGTGGCACAAGAGGGCATGGAAGTGGGGTCCAGTCTTTCACACTGTCAATTTTGTTATTACTTACACTCATTATCACTTCTCTCTCTTCCTCTTTCTTTCTT
>NC_051396.1:14695957-14698457 GCF_015228065.2 Penaeus monodon | reverse complement strand
TTACCTTAATTGTACATAATCATTACAGTTCTGACTATATTTTTAATTGTTATTATTATTTTTTTAGAATAAGAAAAGCTATAAAAAAGCAAAACTAGAAATAATTTAATTTGCTTTCAAGCACTTTCTTGCTACCCACAACCTTTTAATTTATAAAAAAAAAGTTAAATCTATAATGCTTAATTCATACATATTATAATAGTATATAGTGTTTGAATTTCCAGCACTGCTGTGATCCCTGATGTGGTCTGAATTAGAGCAACAACAACAACTGATATCTGGATATTTTATTCATGGTTAGGGTGTACAAAAGTTAAGTAGCTCTTTAGGTCATATTCCTAAATATTTAGTTTCACTTTCCTTCACTGTGGAAAAATAAGAAAGGTATAGTTTACATTTTCAATACTGTTTTTTTTTTTTTTTTCAAACACTTTTACAAAAGACACTGATATGAATATATGATATATCCTGAAAGGACACTATTTGCATTACGCTCAAGATAATGCAATAGTCTCGGAGGGTTTGGTATCTGGCACTTCATTATGAAATAAATAAATCACAGCCTGTCTAACCTAAGTACACACCAGGTACTAATTCATCTCTACTAACATCCGAAACAAATATCTAACAAAACCGGACATCAGATGAATGAAAAGTGCTTACCATAGCATAAACCACACTATAACACAAAAAATTGAACTTTTATAACCAAAACACACCAAGATTCTATGACATTCCATGGTTAAGGTCATCTAGTAATTCCTAGAACAGAATACAATCAAAATTGCATAAATAAAAGAGATAAATGGCCTGTCAACCAGTCACCCAGACTTAAAATATATGTCGCCCAAAAAATGCAAGAATATATAATTTTTTTTCGTTCTTATTCAGATGAACTGTTTTTGTTGCTACTCTCTTCAACATATAGCTGCATCTTGCAAACCTCCGTTTGTAGGGTCTTGAGGGGGACGATATGTGAATCTGGAACCTCCACTTGTTCCTTCTCGGCTTCAACCCAGGGGAATTCCTTGGGGTTAGAGTGTGAAGTTAGATTATGGAAGTCAAAGCAAAGATTTGTAAATCTGATCAAAGGAGCCATTTTGATTTAATTTTTGACAGCCATAGCTCCATGAAATACTAATGTTCAGTCTTATTTTTTCCTAATTCTGAGGGTGCAGGTTACTGAAACACTACAGTATTAAACACAACATGAACATTTCAAAGTATCATTAAATGCATTCCCAAAATTCTGAGCTGTCTTGCTTTTAAGTATCATATATTTCTAAAAGGGTGTTAATTTTTTTTTTTTTAAACCATATTTACACGCACGCACGCACACACACACACACACTATGTTTAGTTATGAAGAATACTGAAATGTCACCTTAAAAATGCTTGACTAAAAAACAATTCTAATTATCTTTGAAACAAGAAGTGCACAGAAGAGCAGTATGTGCATATGAAGTCACATGTAGCCTGCCCCTGATAACAAACACAGCAAAAAACTGTACCTTACTTGATGACTTAGCCCTTGGTAAAATTCATTTATTACCCTCTATGATTCAGGTAAGAGTACAATATAACCTGTATGCATACAACTTTTTTGAGCTTTATATCATACTTTTTATTTGCTAAATAATTATATTCTAAGCTATAGCCTTTCCCTCAACACCATAAGATGTCAAACAAAAATAACATCAACTTTCATATGGATTTGAAAAGAAAGTGTATAATAATAATAATAATAATAATAATAATAATAATAATAATAATATATTACCTAACAGTGAAATATCCATATTGACATGTGGCATTATTAACCAAATAATTACTCTTTGGTATACATAAACCAAAAATTCAAAGCTAATGATAATAATAACAAAGGGTATTTCACCATACTTACAGAAAGATACACCTATCATGAATTCTAAGGAAAACTGTCTACCAAAAAAGATAACATATATTATCAAAATAAAGAAAACTAAAATCTGCCAGAAAACAGGAGACAGAACCATAGTCATCCTACAAGTTTTATCATACACAATCATCCTACAAAACCAGACATTTTAAATACTAAAACCCTCCCTTACCTGATGCTGCTGATCAGTACTCATTGCATTTGGCACATGCTCAGGAACATGGATCTGCATGACAAAGGAGCAGCCGGAGGGGAGAGGCTGAAGCAAGGAGTCACTGATGCTGAGTTTGAGGCAAAAGGCTCTCAGAGCTTCTTCCATGCGAGTCAGCTGGGGATCCTGTCTGTGGAGGTAAATCCTATGGAGGTCATCCTACTTCAGCTTTGGTTTAAGAATTGAATATTTTAACCAAGATGGGAAATATAGCAAATACTTAATATAGAGAGAAAGAGAAGGGAGAGGGAGGAGAGGAAGAACAGAGAGAGGAGAGAGAATAGTCATCACACAAACATAATGAGAAACACCAACTGAAGCCCTTGAGTACCTGATGTCATGAGGTTTTATTGGCCGCTGTACAATCTCAA
>NC_051396.1:14680957-14683457 GCF_015228065.2 Penaeus monodon | reverse complement strand
AAAAAAAAAAAAAAAAACTAACGAGGAAAGTAGCGAACACAGAATACAGAAAACCACCTGTATTGAAGATGATAATGGCAATGATAATAACTAGTAATATGGATGATGGTGACAGAGTGATAACAATGAAGATGGCAAGGATGATGATAATGATAACAACAGTGATAATGATAATTGCCAGACCAGTATAATACCCCTAATAGTATGTTTTAGGGAATAAAGTTAGGCATTGAAGAATTTGTGATGTTTATTAAAGGACGGACAAAAGTTCCGAGGAAAAAGTTCAGAACAAGAACGTGGCGACCATAATATTAAGAGATTTAGTTTTCCCAGATAAAAACTATTGGGGGAATTTACTTTTGGAACACCCTTAAAAAAGAGAGGAGAAAAAAAAAACATTGCTACCAAAAAAATATGTCAACCATTGGGGTGAAAAGGGCTCTGAAACCTCCCCCACCCGCCATATATATTATGCAATAAGGTAAGAAAGAACACAAACACAAACACACGCGGAAAAGTTGCCGGTGGTGGCAGCAAAGCCCTAACTTTGGAAATACTTGACACTGGCCAATGTACTGGAAATATTCTCTCTGGAATACTAAGTCCAAACTCCCAAAAGTCGAAAGTTTTCTTTAACTACGAAATGATGAAGTGTACAAGAAAATGAAGAAGGAAGAGGGGATAGTTGGAATAGATATCGATTACGATAAAGAAGTGGTGATGATGAATCATTGTAGCTTATGCTGAGTAAATGACGTTCATAATTCATAATAATGCAAATGACAGTGGTAAAAAACGATTGTAATAAAGATATCAAGTATTAACGTAAAGATAACAGTAATAATGATGACAGCAACAGAAGTAATAACAGAAATGATAAAATAAGAAAATGGTGATGACAATAAAAATAAAAAACAGAGGAATGGCCACAAGGGGGCACCAGAGGGCTTTACCCCCCCCCCCCACACACACCATTTTCAGTGGACCTCTATTCTTATATTTTATCACCTACTTGAACGTTTTTTCAATACATGTGTCACTGTATCTTTTTTCCTTGTATTTTAAAAAATGTACCCTCTCCCTATACTGAATTTATTTTAGTGATTCCACTGATGACGATGAAGATAGTAATGCTTAATGATGTTGATGGTAATAATATAGTCTATTCTTCATCTTCTAAGGGGGCCCTTTTCCTTTTGGGCGTTGGGGGGACATGGGTTTTTCCCTCCCGTTTTTGTCTGTTGACAACTTAAGCAGTTCTAAGTCACTTCTGCCCATATTGTTCAAGCTGGTGATGAACTTCTGCCTTTGTCTATCCCTGCTTCTCTTTCCTTCTATCTTTCCTGTTAACACCAAGTTTCCCAATCCTTTACATCTCATTACGTGTCCTAAAAATTGCATCTGTCTTTTCTTGATAACTTTCATCAAGGTTCTTTTAACTCTTGCTCTTCTTAACACTTAATATAGTCTATAATACTACTAAAAATACGATGCTAGTAAAAGTAACGATGGCGATAGTGATGATGGTGATGTAACTGTAATAATGATACAACTGCTAATGAAATGTTGATGGTGATAAAGATGATAATGGTGTTGATGTAAATAACAACAGAATATTTATATTAATGATACGAAAGTATGATGAGGACAATAATGATAATGTATGGGTTATGGTAATGATTTGATAATGATAATGATAATGGCAATAGTATTGACTAATAATGTGGGTGATGGCGACAGTTAGAGTGATGCTGATGAAGATGGTAAGGGTGATGGTAATGATAAAATTGATAGTGATATTAATGATATAATAATGATAATGATGGTGATGATGATGGTACTGCTGCAGCTGCTGATGGTGATGGTGGTGACGATGGCGATAGAAATGGTGATGACGATGATGATGCTGTGATGGTGATGGTAATGATAACGATGACGATAATGATAAAAATGATAATGATAATTATAAACATTATCATTTATATCACCATTGTTCTTATATTTTTCATATTTTTTACCAACTTCTTTTTCTTCAAATTAATTATTCCGCTCAGAATAAATGAAAATTACTTGCACACATTATCCCCCCACACACAAAGCGCACACTAACGCCTACTCGAAACCGTTTATCACATTTTGAGATAAAGAAAATCAAATACAAAAAAACTTCACTTCAGCTTTGTTTTTCCCGTTTTTACTCATCTCTTGTGTTTTCTTTTTTTTTTCTCTCTCTCTTTATTCTTCGCCATTATTTGAGCCGGATTTTTCGCAAAGCGGTAATGAATTCCAGCTCCTCGACTACGGATCCGAATGCCGTAGCGTAACTTTCCCTCCGGCAGCAAATCGCACAAATAAAAGATGGCGGCCTCATATTCTCCCTCGCAGAAAGGAATAATCTAGATTATTTGTGCGACGGGAGTGTGACTCGAGACTCCGGCAGCGTGTGGACGGGAAAGGATGCCATGGGACTTTCACCCTTAAGAGTCAGGAGAAGAAGGTG
>NC_051396.1:14655239-14665239 GCF_015228065.2 Penaeus monodon | reverse complement strand
TGCGTGTTTAGAAAGGGAGAGCGAGGAGCTACGTGAAACAGAGTGACGTCAGTTAGGCGGAGGATTTTACGGCTGTCACCCGAAATTGTGCTGGGCAGAAGGTGGTTTTGGAATTAATATTATTCCATAAAATGTGTGATTGCGAATAGTTTTATATGTGTGAACAGTGGTCAAAAACAAGTAGTGTCTGTAAAGGTTTACATGCAAGGTGACATGCAAGAGGCTTATACACAACACCCACACACATTAATATATATATATATTATATATATATATATAATTATATAATATAATATATATATATTTTTGTGTGTGTCTGTATTTTTTTTTTCTTTTTTTTTTTCATTCCCTTCTTTTCAACACCCCATTCAGCCCCACTGCCTTTCCTCATGACTAGGGAGAGATTATTTGGATTTCCCCCCTGCCAAATTTTGGATCCCCATCCTAATCAACCTGGTGGGCGCTTTAACGTTTGTGCACGGCGGAGATTCCCTACGACCCCTGCGTTTGACTTCTCAAGACGATATGTCGTTTTCTCGCTGTGAGATCGGGCCGAGCGGCAGTCATATATATAGTGTGTTTTGTGTGTGTGTGGAGGTGTGTGATGTGTGAGTATGGTGTAAAAAGAGAGTGTGTGTGTTGGTTGTGTGTGTGCGTGGTTAGTGTATATTTTTTAATGTATGACGGGCATATGTATATGAAAGCAGACACGCCACAACACACCAACACTACATCATTTATATAATATAATATATATAATATATATATATATATATTATACATACTACTATATAGATATATATACTACATAAAATTGTGGTAGTGTGTTGTAATGTTTTTAATATGGGTCCATAGACCCTTTGTGTGTGTGTATGTATATTATATATAATATATAATATATATATATATAAATTTGTGTGTGTGTTGGTGTGTGGGGTGTGGGTGTGGTGTTTTTTGTGTATGTGATGTGTGTGTGCGTGTGCGGTGTGTGTGTGTGTGGGGTTGTTGTGTGTGTGTGGTGTGCGACTGCTTATCTATAGTATTGTCAGGATTACCAGCTATTATGAGAAAAGGTCTAGTTAAACAATTTCCCAAAATATATGCAGAGGCGGAAAAATATTTTACGTGAGATCTAAAAATAAAAAAACCCCTCTGGTACTCCATAGTACCCCATACGAATTTTAAAATTTCATATCACTCTCTTTTTTATACAAAAAAAAGCAAACAATGGATATAAAAAACACTCAATTTGAGGTAAAATATAACAAAATTTGGATATTTTTATCTAAAAAACAATAAAAAAAAAAAAAATTTTTAATATATATAATATATTATATTAATTATTATATATATATTATATATATTATATGTGTGTGTGTGTTGTGTGTGGTGTGTTTTTGTATTGCCACTTTAGTAATAAAAGCTACTCTCTTAAAAAAATAACGGGGTTGAACTTCCTCCAAAATTTTTTTCAACGGGAAAAAAATAAATTTTATTTTTTTATGTAAATTTGGGCCGTTAGTGAGAAATGTTAAATCAAAAAATGAAAGTTTTGGATTTTCCTCTAAACAAAAAATTTGTAAAGAAATTCGAGTGGAGATAGTCAAAAATTTTGCATTTTTGTGTTATTTTTCCTTTACTGGAAAAGCTAAATTTCCCCCCCCCCAAAAAAAAAATCCTTTAAAATGAAAATAACCCCCACTCGGTGATTTTGTCCCATTTTCTGATTCCTATTTGCATGGAAACTATTCTAAACCCATATCTAAGGCCCCGGAAACATTAAACAGGTTAAATCACATTACGATAGACCCCTAACTTTTCTACAGTCAATTCATCATTTCAATGACCATCGCGAGGACCCTCATTTTTTTTCATTATTCTTTTCTCCCCTGGGGTGGGGTCCTGCTACAACACTCAGAAGGGCCGCCGCATTCGGACCGCCAGTTGAGTATCCTTGTTATTATTGTGTTTTCCAATTTGTATTTTAACATCATCTTCCATCATCTTTAATATTATCAACATGCATTTTATTATCATTATTATTTTTATTATTATTATATTATTTATTATTATCATTTTTTATTATTATTATTATATTATTATTATTATTTTTATTATTATTATTATTATTTTTATTATTATTATTATTCATTACATAGCGCATGACAAACTGGGCGTTGGACGTAGGTTGTATGCGTTGGGTACCTCCCAGTTCCAACCCCCATGCAGACAAAAAAAAAAACTTCCCTTTATTTTCTTTTTTTTTTTTTTCTATCTTTCTTTAATTTGGCAAGCGCCAACAAACACACACACACACATCTATATGTGTGTGTGTTGTATTTTATTAATATTATATATAATTAATTTAATATATGTGTGTGGTGTGTGTGTGGGTGGTGGTGTATATATATATATTTATAATATATATATATATATATATATATATTATTATGAAGTGTAATATAAACATTACGTCTGTATAAAAATCATATGTATGGAGTGTGGATATATATTAAAATATATAATTTATATAATATATATATATACATATATATATTATTAATATATAAATATATGAATGTTAATATAAATATTTCGTCTAATAATGAAATAAATAATATATATATAGGGAATATATTGTATAATATAATATATTAAATAATATATAAAATTATATATTTAAACACATACCCGTACACACCAAAAAACGAATATATATATATAATAATATATTATATATATATAATATATATATTGTGTGTGTGTGGTGGTGTGTGTGTGTGTGTGTGTGTGTGGTGTGTATTTGTTGGTCGTTCTCCCCGTAGATCGGGCTGAGCCATTAGCGGGCGCGGGCATTTTTTTCAAGGCGCGATGGAGAAAAGGAACGGGACCACGAGGGTCAGAGTCTAGTGCTCTAACCACTCACACCCACACAATATAAATAGATGAATGGATAGATTAGTTTTTGTGGTGTGTAAAAATACACAATAAATACATTAAAATAAGTTTTGTGTGTGTTTGGTTTTTTGTTTTTGTTTTGTTTTTGGTGCGTGTGTGTGTGCGTGCGTGTGCGTTTGCGTGTGCGTTGCGTGTGGGTAGCGTGTGGTGTAGTGTAAGCGCGCGGGCGTTGTGTATGTGTGCGCGTGCGCGCTGTGCGTTGGCGGCGATGTGTGTGTGTGTGTTTTTACGAAAAAGATATGTCTATGCACAAGCCAAAAAGTAGCCACAACCCCTAAACCGAAGTGAGGCCAATCCATCACCCCACGGGTTCCGCTGCAGTCGAACGCGGGGGTGTTTGTTGTGGTCAGCTGACGAGGAAACGATGGCCCAAACGTACAAAAAACAGCTGATTCCCAAAATACAGTTTCATGCCCCGGCCGTTCTGTTTAGGAGTGTATGGAAATTGGCAGAATTAGAGGGATTTTAGATGGCCTTCTTGAGTTTTTGATTTCTTTTATTTTTCTTGGGAAGTGATTTTTTGTTTTTTTTTTTTTTTTTTTGTACCCATTTTTTCTGGGGGGGTGATCGAAAGAGGGACTGAAATGATTATTTTCTGTATCTTGAAAATATTGAAGTGTATTCCTGTACTTTTTATTTAATTTATTAATGAATTTAACTGATGACTATGAGGAAGCACAAGTGACTTGGGAATAAGAGTGATTCCTTAATGACATGATTTGGCATTGACTTGGAAATATATATTTTTGTCAGGAATGTTTCAGAAAAATAATGTCATTTATGTAGTTTGTTTATAATTAAATCTCTTTGTTGAATATGAAATGTTAAGTACAATTTATTTTAATTTGATTGCTTCCTTTAGCTCCAGCCATCATAAATACGTTAAAAAATGTAGAAAGGTCCTATCATAATCAATTTAAATGTAGTTGGCTGAGGAAGTTCATTCAATTTAAAAAAACAATTAGTCAATTTTTTTTTTTTTCTTATGAGAAGATAAGGAGAAAATTGATATTTACCTTAGTCATTTCATTTATATTTCGAGTGTTGTATGTTTAGAAGGCAGCTTATGAAGTTCAGTTAACTAAAAAGATCAAGAGTTTTTGTTTTTTTTTTTGTAAAAGATAAGATAAGCAGAAAAAAGAAATTGATATTCACTTTATTCTTTTCATTTATAGAAGAATGGTGTATGTTTAGAATTTATTACATTACTGCCACAAGCTATATGCTGATCTTCAAGGTATTTCTACTTGTCAGTACCCTAGCAAAGGCTAACAAAAACTTCCATTTATTATAGTAAGATAGAGCCTGGCAGTTAATTACCAAATAAGAAACAGCCAAGCTCTGTCCAGATTAGATGTGATAGAGGTTTGTTTTCCTTTGCCAGAGCATGAAACTCAGAAGCTACAACCCTTGCTTTATAGAGTACTTGACTTGAGCCTTTTTCACAAAGCAAGAAAAAAAGGACAATTTTTTTTTCTTCTTTTTTCTATTTTTTTTACTCAAAATGCTAAGAATGTAAGGTTGCATTTATTTTTTTTTATTGTTAAATTTCTAGTATCAATATATTATTGATAAAAGAAAATCTATATAGAAAAAATTATTGTAATAGTGTACTTAAATAGTTTTATTAGAAAAAAAAAAAAAAAAAAAAAAAATATATATTAAAATATAATAATATATATATATATATAATATATATATATATATATATATATAAAATATATATCTAAATAAAACTAATATATCTAATATATCTAAGATATATATAATATATATATATAATATATATGTGTAGTGTGTGTGTTGTGTGTGTGTGTGTGATGTATGTGTATTAGTATGTATGTAGTTATATATGTATAATATATTATATATATAATATATATATATATATTATATATATATAGAATTATTATTATTTATATATTTAGTTTGTGTATTATTTTATTATTATATGAAAAGATATTTTTTTTTTTTTTGTTGTATGTGTGTGTGTGTGTGTGTGTGTTGTGTGTGTGTTGTTGTGTGTTGGTGTGTGTGTGTGTGTGTGTGTGTTTGGTGTGTGTGTGTGTGTGTGTGTGTGTGTGTGTGTGTGTGTGTGGTGTGTGTGTGTGTATATAATATATATATATATATATATATATATATATATATCTATAATATATATATATAGATATATATATATATTTATACATATGATATGTATAGTATGTATATATATATGTTATATATATTATATATATATTCTATTAATATATATATATATATATGTATATATATATATATAATATATATGTTATATAATTGTGTGTATTTGTTTATATCCATAATCCATATCAAATAGATAGATAGATATAGATATAATACATATATATATATAATATAGATATATTATATATATATATATATATATATATATATATATTATAGTATATTGTATGCATACAAATATACAAAATACACTCTAACAAACAACAATGACTAAGTTTCAGATAAGTGGTGTAAGATAGTCACTTTTAAATCTTTTGAGTCATTAAATTGATATCCAAGTCATTCAGAAGAGCAAGTCAAAATTATTACAAATGGCTTCTTTAAACCTCATGCCGCCGGGAAAATGCCGTGCTCTATTTTTCATTTTTTGTGAAATGTCTCTGCACTTAGATGGCTCTGCTAGTGCTTAGCCACAAAGGAGTCAATTAGTAGACCTTGTGACCTTACCTAATTTCACCTTTCCTTGAGTTGTCAGATTATTATTTATTTATTTATTTTTATTATTATTATTATTATTATTATTTATATTATTTATTATTAATTATTATTATTTATTTTATTATTTTTTTTTTTTTTTTTTTTTTTTTTTTTTTTTTTTTTTTTTTTTTTTTTTTTTTTTTTTTTTTTACTAATGCTATCAATATCAATGGTGTTATTTTACTTATAGACATTATAATTACTATACTATTATAGACATTAGTAACAGCAAAATAAGATAACAAAATATTTTCAAAAATCAATTAAAAGAGTAAACAGGCAAGACAGGCAGTACTTGTAATTGGCTCATTGGCGACTCAGTACAAGTGTCGCCATGTATGTGTAAAAACGATTAAAAAAGTAAACTCGCAGTGGGCATGACATGTACGTACATGCCATGCCCAGTGACATTTTGTTAATCTTCCGTTTTGTATCTGCTATGTTTAAAAGGAATTCCAAACACAGGTGCTGCTAACAGGGCATGTATGATTGAGCTCCAATAGATGGATTGGCCCAGATGTATGTGGTTGCTTCTCATTTCTCCACCATGGATTTCTCTGGCAAGTTTTAATGTTGATTTTTGTACAGCAAATGAATTATGTGAAATCAGAAGCTTCTTCTTTAATTCTTGAAAAGATGTGATTTTTTTTTTTTTTTTTTTTTTTTTTTTTTTTTTTTTTTTTTTTGTGTGTGTGTGTTTTTTTATTTATCCTTATTCAATGCTGGTTTTACACAGAACTCACCCTCTCTTGTTATAATTATTTTTTGTAGGATAAGACATTATTGCATATATATATTTACACTTTCATCATTTTTTCCATCAATTCTTTTTAATGGTATTTTTCCTTCTAGTGTCATCAGACATAGTAGTAGAACTGCTGGAGTAGCAATCACTTGATTCTATACACAAGGAGATATATCCTCAGTCTGTGTTCAGAGAAGAAAAAATATAACATCCCAGTACAGTTAATATTTATTTTTTTGTGTGTTGTGTGTGTGTGTTTTTGTGTGTGTGTGTGTGTGTGTGTGTGGTGTGGTGTGTGTGTGTGTGTGTGTGGTGTGTGTGTGTGTGGTGTGTGTGTGTGTGTGTGTGTGTGTGTGTGTGGTGGTGGTGTGTGTGTGTGTGTGTGTGTATTATGTATATATTATATTTATATTATATATATTATTTATATATTTATATAAAGTTATATATATATATATATATATATATTATATATATTATATATATATATATATATATATATGAATAGATATAGATATAGATATAAATGTTGTATGTGTGTATATATATAATCTGTTTAGGGTCCTGCAATGTGTTCATTAAGTTCAGTTATACTTTAGTCATTCAGAGCAAGAAGGTTGTGATTTGTGGAAGACCTATCCATTATAATGTAGCTATTCAATCCAGACCTAGAGAGTTTTTATAATTCTATAATTTCTATCACAGTTTGAACGTTTATGAAGATTCCTTGAATTAAATCAAGAGAATGCATAATTGATATTGAATAGCAAACTGTATTAACATATCTTTCTCTATTCACAGATGTGTATCCATCCTGAACTGAGGACATACATTAGTGAGTGTGTGAGCTCAATTAGACCATATTAGAGAAAGGGGAAGTCGAAAAAGTAGTGGTAGTTGTCTATCCTCGAAGGGAGTTCCGTCGAAAAATTTGTCTTTGAGATTGTACAGCGGCCAATAAAACCTCATGACATCAGGTACTCAAGGGCTTCAGTTGGTGTTTCTCATTATGTTTGTGTGATGACTATTCTCTCTCCTCTCTCTGTTCTTCCTCCCCTCCCCCCCCTTCTCTTTCTTTTAATATTAAATATTTGCTATATTTCCCATCTGGGTTTAAAAATATTCATTTTTTAAAACCCAAAACTAAAGTGGGTTTTAAACCTCCTTTAGGATTTACCTCCACAAAACGGGGACCCCCCAGCTAAAGCATGGAAGAAGCTCTGAAGCCTTTTTGCCTCAAACTAGCATCAGGACTCTGCTTAAAGCCTCTCCCCCCGGGCTCCTTTGTCTGCGATATTTTCCTAAAGCATGTCCCAAAAATGCAATGATACTGATCACAGCATCAGGTAAGGGAGGGTTTTAGTTTTTTAAAATGCGGGTTTTTGTAGGATGATTGGGGTATGATAAAACGTAGGTGACTATGGTTCTGTCTCCTTTTTTTCTGGCAGATTTTATTTTTTCTTTTTTTGATAATATATGTTATTTTTTTTGGTAACATTTTTTCCTTTAAAATTCATAAATAGGTGTATTTTTCCCTTTAAAATAGGGTGAAATACCCTTTGTTTTTATTATCATTCCCTTTAAATTTTTTGGGTTTATTTAAAACCCAAAAGGGGAGTAATTTTTTTTTTTAAATAATGCCACATGCCCAATATGGATTTTTCACTTTTTAGGAAATATTTTTTTATTTTTTATTTTTATTTTATTATTTTATTATTTTTATACACTTTCTTTTCAAATCCATATGAAATTTTGATGTTATTTTTGTTTGACTCTTATGGTTTTGGGGGAAAAGGGGCTATAGCTTAGAAAAATAATTATTAGCAAAAAAAAAGGGTATGATAAAAGCTAAAAAAAAGTTGATGCAACAGGTTTTATTGTACTTTTACCTAAATCATAGGGGGTTTAAAAAAATAAAATTTTAAAAAGGGCTAAGCCCAATCAAGAAAGGTACAGTTTTTTGCTGTGTTTTTTATCAGGGGCAGGCTAAATGGGGACTTCATATGCCCCATCGCTTTTCTGTGCACTTCTTGTTTCAAAGAAAATTTAAAGAATTGTTTTTTAGCCCAAGCATTTTAAGGTGACCCTTTCCCTTTTTCTTTTATAAAAAACATAGGGTGTGGTGTGTGTGCGTGCGTTCGTTAAATTTTGGTTTTAAAAAAAAAAAAAAACCCCTTTTAGAAATAAAATTATACTTAAAAACAAGACAGCTCAGAATTTTTGGGGGGCATTTTAATGATACCCTTTTAAAATGTTAAGTTGGGTTTAAAACTGTAGTTTTCGTAACCCGCACCCCCCCCAGAATTAGGAAAAATAAGACTGAAAATTTGTATTTTATGGAGCTATTTCCCCGGGCAAAAAAATTAAAACCAAAAAGGCTCCTTTTATCAGATTTACAAATCTTTTTTGACTTTCCCCCAATCTAACTTTACACTCTAACCCCCAAAGGGAAATTTCCCCCGGGTTTTAAAACCGAGAAGGGAAAAAGTGGAGGTTTCCGATTCACATATGTCCCCCCCAAAACCCTACAAAAAGGGGGTTTGGGAAGATGCAGCATTGGTTTAAGAGAGTAGCAACAAAAAAAGTTCACTTTTAATAAGAACGAAAAAAAATTTTTATATTCTTGCATTTTTTGGGGGACATATATTTTAAGTCTGGGTGGGCTGGGGTTTACAGGCCTTTATCTCTTTTATTTATGCAATTTTTTTTTTATTTGGTTTTTAGGGGAAATTTCTAGATTTACCTTAACCATGGAAAAGTCATAGAATCTTGGTGGTTTTTTGGGTTTTAAAATTTTTAAATTTTTTTTGTTATAGTGTGGTTTTTGGGTATGGGGAAGCCTTTTTTTATTCATCTGAATTTTTTTTTTGGTTTTTTATATATTTTTTTCGGATGTTAGTAGAGATGAAAAAATTTCCCGGTGTGTACTTAGGTTTGGGAAAAGGGTTTGTTTATTTTTTTTCATAATGAAGTGGGCCCGGGTTTCCCAAAACCCCCCGAGGGGCTAAATTTCTTTTCTTGAGCGTAAGCAAAAAAGTGTCCTTTCAGGATATATCAAAATTCATATCAGTGTCTTTTGTAAAAAATGTTTGAAAAAAAAAAAAAAAAAAAAAGTTTTTGAAAAAGTAAAATATACCCTTTTTTTTTTTCCCCAAATGAAGGAAAATGAAAACTAAATATTTTGGAATATGGGCCTAAAGAGTACCCAAATTTTGTACACCTAAACCAAAGAAAAAAAATTCCCGATATCAGTTTTTGTTGTTTTTAATTCAAAAACCACATCAGGGGGTCACAGCATTTCTGGAAATTCAAAACCCTATATAAATATTATAATATGTTGAATTTAACATTATAGTTTACTTTTTTTTTATAAATTAAAAGGTTGTGGGTTAAACAAGAAAGTGCCCTTTAAAACAAAAATTTAAAACTTTTTTTTTTTTTTCTTAAAAAAATTTTTGCTTTTTTTAAATTTTGGTTTTCTTAATTTCAAAAAAAAATAATTTAAAACTAAACCAAAATTTTAAAAAATTTTAGGTTTGGGGAACCCGTAAA
>NC_051396.1:14636189-14653689 GCF_015228065.2 Penaeus monodon | reverse complement strand
AAAACATACATATATATATATATATATTTTTATATATTATATATATATATATAATATAGGGAATAAGGGGGTTGTGTGTGGGTGGGTGTTTGGATTTTTACACGTATATATACAATATATATATATATATATATATATATATATATAAAATTTTATATATTTATATATATTTTTTTTATATTTTAAAATATGTATACCAAATTTATATAAATAAATATAATAAAATTTATATATATTATATATATATTATAAAATTATATATATAAAATAAAATATATTATATATATTTTAATGGTAATAAATGGTTTTGTGTGTGTGTGGGTGTGTGTGTGTGTTTTTTTTTAAGGGTAGGTTCATTTTTTGAGCCGCCGGGGTTTCCACAGCATGATATTTAAATTTGGGGGGGGTTTTTCATGCTGGGATGTTTTTGGAGTGAGACGTGGTATTTCCCCCAAAATTTCCTTTCCACGGAAAGTGCCGGGGGTTCCCTTTTTTTTAAGTAACTTTTTTTCCCCTTTTTTCCCCGGGGCTTGGGACCAGCACTGACTTGGACGGGCTTCCCCAAACCCAGGGGTAGGTAGGCAATCGGGGGTTGAAGTTCCTTCCCCAAAGGGGAAACAACGCCCCGGGCGGGGGACTCAACCCTCGACTCAGATTCCTTTTGTGCCAGCCCAATGCTCTAAGCACTGGGCCACCGCGGCCCTAATATATATATATATAAAATATAATTATATTATATTATATATATATATATATTTTAATATATATATGTATATATATAATATATTTTAAAATGTATATATATATATAAAATTTATATATAAAATATTTTAATAAAATATATAATATATCGTTTTTGGGCCGGGCCCGTAAAAGGGCTGCACCCCTATTTTACGAGGGTTTTTTTGTGGGGGAAAAATATTTGTTTTTCATTATCCCTTTTTTAAAAGGGATATTCTAAAGTGGTTTTGAAAGGGAAAAGATGTAAAAATTCTGTGTAGGGAATACAATATCATAAACAGTATGCTGGAAAAACATATGAAATCATATGAAAACTTTACAATCCCCTAAAAGGGGAAAAACTAAATTAAATTTGATTTTTCCAGATCACTGTAAGTTGTTCATATTTTTAGGAAAAGGAAAATTTTGTATACGGGAATACGAAACTCTTTTTTTCCCCTGATGTAAAATGGAAAATGAAGAAGAGAAAAAAAATTTTAAACCATTCCTTTCAATTTTCCCAAAAGAAATTTTTTCCTTCAGAAAAATGAACAAATGTTTCGTACAAAAACAAAATCGTTAAATAATGTGGGGCCCCAATCAGCTTTCAAAAAACTTTTGACGTATCGAAAGAAATTTTTCAAAATGTTTGTGATAACGGACGTGTATTCGACTTGTTTTCAAAAATCATCATTGACAAAAATTTTTTGTGTCCTACAAATGTCCAGCTCCCTGGCCGGCGTCCCATACGGCGGGCAGATTTTTTTTTATTGATTTAGAAAAAAAAAAAAAATTTGCGTCAAAGCATGGGGTGGTTGTGTGTTTGTGTGGGGTTGGGGTTTTGGTGTGTGGTGTGTGGTGTTTTTGGTGTTGTGTGTGTGGGGTGTGTGGTGTGTGTGTGTGTGTGTTTGTTTGTGTGTGTGTGTTGTGTGTGTTTTTGTTTGTGTGGTGTGTGTGTGTGTGTGTGTGCGCGCGCGCGCGGTCATAAAATTCAGTGTAGAAAAGTATATCTTTAATCCTTTCCAAAAAAAAAAAGGAGGTTTAACCCAGTAAAATAATACGTTTTTTTTTAAAACACCCCCACTCCCCAAATATTTTATTTTTTTTACATTCGAAAACCGCCTGTGGCCTAAAAAACCCAAAAAAAATGTTTTTATGATATAAATACTGCCCACTGCAGTGATAAAAGAAAGTATTGTTATAACAAAAAGACAAAAAAAAAGTGTTTACTGTAAAATTTTAAATTGGGCGAAAAACGATAATCGAAAAGGGATCTTTAAAAATTCAAAAAAAAATTTCCCAGTAATTTTAATAAAGAATAAAAAACATTTAGTCTAAAGGGGTTTACTGGGGCAATTTTTACAACCGCATTTAAAAAAAAAAGAAGTTTCATGTACCGGGAAGTAGAGCATTTTAAGGAAAACGGTTAAGGGAAAATTTTAATATGCAAATCCCAGAAAAAAGGCAATCGAGAAAAATTTATTTTCCAAAATTTGCAGAGTTTGTAATTATTTGATCAGTATTCACCAGAAAAAATGATTCGGGGTTGAGTTTTAAACTAAAACTGTCTGTTACATATTTTGTTTTGAAAATCATTTTGTTTCTTTACCTTTTTCTACCCGGGAAAGATTTAAATCCAATTTTACTCAGCCCAAGAAATTTTCCCCCAAACACCCCTGTTTTGTAGGGCCCCCACACACTACACACACACACACACACACGCATAAACCAAAAATCCCATCCCACATAAAACACATGCTTTGCACACACACACGCACACCCCAAACCCAACCCCACCCCACCCCACCCCAACAAAATGTGTAGTTTTGTGTATTTTTATTTTTAAACTTATTTTAAAAGTTTTTTTGTTTTTATAAAAGCATTTTAAATTGTGAAATTTTTTGAGATTTTTTTGGAAAGAAAAACCTAACAAAGGAAGGAGAGGGGAGAGTGGGCCGGGGCGAAGAGGAGAGAGAGAGAAAGGGGGGGAAGAGAGAGAATAGAGAGAGAGAGAGAGAGAGTGAGGGGAGAGAGAGAGAGGAGAGGAAGAGAAAAGGGGGAGAGAAGAGAAAAAATTTAAATGTTTGAAACAGATAAATTGCTGGGACACAAGGGTCGAAAAACCTAGGGTACAGTATAGTGGTGGGGGGGGTTTAAAAGAATTTCTTTATTAGAACAAAATGTTTTAGTTTTCAATGGTTATTTGGCTTAAATATAAAATATTGTAGGAAAAAAAAAAAAGGGAGAGTAAAGGGGAAAGAAAAGGTTTGACAAAAGGGAAAGATTTAAGGGGACAGAGGGTAAATAGATCTAACAGGGGGTTTTTACGCATCTGAGGAAGGAGAGGAAGAGAGGCCAAGTAAGGCCAAGTAAGGAAAAGTGAAGGTTTTGGCCCCCAAAGAAAAAGCGGGGAAACAGGACAGTAAGAAAGTGAGAAAGACTAAGTGGGGAAAAGGAGAGACGGGGGGGTGAGAAAAAAAAGGGTATAACCCCCTTATATTTTACCCCCAAGCAGCAAAATACCAACACTGCTAAAATCCTACTTTTTCTATCATTAATTTTCCCAAAGTAAAAATTATCATTGTAAATGAACTGTGTAAATTCGGGTCTTTATTATATCGTTTTTTATCAAACTTGTTTATTTTGATAAAATTTTTAACTACAAACAAAAAATTTCAATGTCAGAAAATAGAATAAACAGAAGATAATGGAAGTTTTTTATTTATGAATTAAAATAAAAAATTTAATTATTTTTTTATTTTTTAGGTATTGATTTTCAATGCACGCTGTTAAAATTTGAAAACATAAAATCTGAACAACAGGAAAATGAGCAATTACCATAATGGAAAAATAGTAAAAGAGCGGGTCCCTTTAACCCAATTTTAATTTTTGATGAACAAAAAACAAGGCTTTAATAATTCATCAAAAATGCATTAATTTTTTTCAGGTTTAAATTTACATTTTATTGCATTATTCCAAATGCATGATTCAGTCTTTAAAAAAATTTTAAAAAACCCCCCTTTAAAAGGCACCAGGTTTTTTATTCAGGTTTTTGGGCCCTTGTATGGGCCAAAGGGTCAAGGTTTTGGGACAAGTGAAAATATAAATCTACTTTAACCCCTTTTTACTCCCATGCTACTTTAAACCCCTTTAGCATGCAAAGGGAATAAAGGATGGGATATTGTGGAAATTATGTCTGGGGAAAGGGAGCGGGGAAAACTTTAAAACCCCAAAAATATGCTTTTTTTTATCAATTTGATATGATTTTTTTCAAATCTTAAGATTAGATTTCCCGGGCAGATTTGTTTTAATGAATAAAAAATAAAATTATATATATAGATATATATATATATATTTATATAAAATTATATAATATATATAATTTTATATATAGATATATATACACAAACTTTAAAGCAAAAAATAAAATTTTGGGGAAATTTCTTGTTTTTTTAACATCTAAAGCTTGGTAGTCTTTAAACCCAAATTTTTTTAAAACCTAGCATTTCTAAAAAAAAAAAAAATGAAAAATTTCAATATTTTCAACATTAATTCTATTTTGAAAATCAGCATACAAAAAAAAAATTTTCCCATTGGTTTAAACTTTTAAAAGCGGGCCCCCGAAAAAATTTCTTATATCTCAAAAAAATATACAAATATATAAAAAAAAACATATAATTGCAGATTGTATCAAATCATATTTTTTCCATTTTTTTAAACCAAATTCATTAAAATATACAAAACCCAAAAAAGGGCACAAAACCACACATAAAAAATGGTAAAAGGGAAAAAAACCCCAAGCATTTCATTATTTTTAGGGCATAGAACCCTGCTTATCTGTTTTTCTCAATGGGAAGGGAATTTCATATGTTTTTAAAATTTCTCCCCAAAGGTTGCTTATTGAGTTTAAAAACCCAGTTTAAAAAGTTTACCTTTTAGCACCAATTTTTTCGGATTTGAAAAAAAAAAAAAATGAGGCCAAAAATTTTAAGGGCACATGAAACAGGTGATGTTGATTGTGGAAGTGAGAGCATTTTTTTTATTTTGCATTTTTTTTTAATAAAATTTAAAAAAACTCAAATATAAAAATACCAAAGGGTATTTTTATAATGCAAGTTATTGTTTTTAAAATTAATTTAATTTTCCATAATTGCTTTTTAAAATTAATAATGATAATTTTCCTTGCTTTTGGTTGGGGAAAATTTTCCATCTTTCAAATTTGCAAATAGGAAAAAATATATTAAAACCATGAAAAAATTTTTGGGAGTAACGGGTTATGATAAAAAAAGTGTTTTTTTAAATTGAGAAATCAAATTATAGAAAAAACGAAAATAAATCCCCCATAAAAAGAAGAAAAAAAATAGAAAGAAGAAAAAAAAAAATAAAGGATATTTTGCTTGCACATTTATGAATTAATGAATAATGAAGATCGCCCCCAAAAAATTTTTAAAATTATCTTTCAACATACAGATTATTTATTAACAGTTTTAACTATCAAATATACAAAAAAAAACCCAAAGTTTTGGTTTTCTCTTGAAAGAAAAAAACACTTTGCCCCGGGAAAAATATTGACAAAAAAATCTTTATTCCCAAATAACAATAAAAAAAAATTAACAACATATCAAAAGAAGGGGAAAACAATTTTCCTGGGGGGAAAACAGTACAAAAATTTTTTTCTTTCTGAAAAATTCAGATGCTTAAAAAAAAACAATTTCTAATTAACATTGAGTACCTGAAGTCTTTTGGATAAAATGCCTTAAACCCCCTGCAATACACTCGAACCATTATACAAATCAGAAAAAATTTAAACCCAAAAACTGACGGAAAGCATTCATAGGGGCCCGGGGGGCCTTTCGCTCCCGGGGGCTTATATCGTCCCCCTACATGGGGCACCACTAAATGAAAAATCCCAAAGCCCCTTTCCCTTTTCTTCGTAATACAAACGAAGATATGTTGTATTTTCATTTTTTCATTTTTTTTTCAGTCTCTATTCCCAAAATTTCCCTGATAAATCGAATAAAAGGGTATTTTTGTTGTTATATAGACCCCAAAGTTGATCCTTATTCGGTCTATAGTCCGAATAAATAAGAAATTGTGCGGCATCAGGGATTTTGAAATCGTTGGTTTGTTGCATTTTTTTTTTTTTTTTTGTTCCCATGGAAAAAATAAAGTTTTAAAAAAACCGATTTAAATCACACTTTCACGGGCCCAAAAAAAAAAATTTTTTGCCATGTTTTAAAACCAAAAAAAAAAATCAGGGCATGTCCATACATATCAAATGGCATTGCGAAACGTGCCCCTGGAAAGAGGGTCCGCCAGCCAGGCATGTGCTTAATCCCACCCGTGGGCCCAAAGGGTTAAGACAAAAAGAACAAAAGGGATATTAACATAATAAAAAAACCAGGAAAAACAAGGGGGAAATGGAGCTTAATGATTCCCCATCCCATGTCGGGGAAAGGCCTCTAACCACTTTTGTAAAAGGTATTGCTGTATTTTCAACTCTTAAAAATATGTTAAAAGTTGGGTCCCAAATAAAGGAACAAAAAAAAATAGAGAAAAGAATAAGGAAGGTAAGAGAAGAAAGAAAAAGCTGAAGGCATATAAAAAGAGAGGAAGTAATATGTTGCTAGAATGAAAATATGTTCTAAAATTTCTTTTTCTTTTGGTAATTTCTACCTCTGCTCTGCTAAAATAAAATTTTTCCCAACTTGTAGAAAAATTGAGAAAAAAAAATTTCCACAATCTTAAATTTAAAAATATAAAAACGGGGTATGCAATGATATAGAAAATCTGGATACAAAAAAAAAATTTCCTGGGGAAATATTGTTATTTTTTTTTTGAGGAAAACCTCCAATTCCTTGTAAAACTTCCTTTGTAAGATGGAAACCACACTCAGACAATAACATATAAGGCATAAAGCTTTGATCCCCAAGAGAAATAGATAAATAAAAAAAGGAAAATATTTTAAATGATGAAGCCAAAAAAAAATCAATGATCACCCCCATTTTTCTAAAAAAATCAAATACTTCCTTATAAAAGACAAAAAAATTCACAGAAAGATTTTTTAAAAAAGAAGGGGAAAAAAAAGGAAAGATAAGTTGCAGAAAAGAGAGAAAAAAGGAAGTTTTGAGAAAAGAAAAAGTTTTGGTCTGTATCCAATGCATACTTGTGACAAAAGGGGGAAAAATTTAAATGAAAAAAAAAATAAAATTTTTTCCCAAACAGTTTTCAGTCTGGTTTTAAAAAATAAAAATTTAAATAATAATAAAAAATAAAAAATAATAATAAATAATAATAATAATAATGATAATAAAAAATGATAATAAAAATAAAATAATAATAATAAAAATAATAAAAAATAAAAATAAAAAAAAACAATAAAATAAAAATTTAAATAAAAATGATAATAATAATAATAATTGTAATAAAAATTTACTGTAAAAAATTTAAAAATTTTGTAAAAATAATAATAATAAAAAACAATGCAATAAAAAGAAATCGCTCAATACAAAATATCTTCCCCCTAATTTATAAACCCACATTTTTCTTTAGAGAGATTCTATATTATTTTTCTTGTGCATCATCAAAATGCTGAAGACACCCTCCCCCTTAGGAGAAAAAAAAACCAATACGGGTTTTTTGGGGCAGTTACTCGTTTTTGGGGGCCAAAAATAATCAAATAAATTACAACTGTAATATTAATATTTTTAAAAACAGATTTCTTACCTGGAAATTGGGGGCAAAACGCCAGGGGGGCGCAGGGCCCGAATTCCACCCTTCGTTTTCTACCCACGGGGGACCCCTCGGGCGGGGTTCTCCGGGGCGGGCCACACGGCCCATCTCTTTTCCTCACGACAGGTCTCTCGAGTTGCCTAACCTAGGACGTTCCCCCAGGTTTCTCCTCCACCCAGGGTTGTCTCGCCGACAGACAACCTGAGGGGGAGGGGTCGCCCCCGGGAAAAACGAGCAGGGGGGCCATAAAAGCCTATTTGGGCGATCCCGGATTATGCAAGTAACAGGTCCCAGGGCCAAAGCCCTCCCCGGTGTAATGGGCCGGGTTGGCCCACGTGGTCCTCCCAAACTGTACCCCCTGATCGGGCCCAAAGGGAAACGTTAAAAAAAGGCATCGGGGCGAGACCCCAAAAGCACGGGAAACGTTCGGGTTTCGTTTCCAAATAGAGCAAAACGGCAGTATAAAGGCCTTGAAACCGCATTTGGGTCCTTTTTGGCATAGGTAACGACATCTCAAAACCCCCCGGGCTTTGTTGATTGAGTTCAGGTTCCTTTTGCCAGCCCAAACCGTCTATGACTTCCTGGTCTGAAAACCCCGGGAGATATGGCCCAAACTCTCCAAGGTATGAAAAACTTTCTGTAACTTCAACGTCCTCGCCCCCCAAGCTTTAAATAAAACTGAACGGGTTTCCCCCTAACCCCCCCCCAAAATTTCCTAAATCTTGGTTTTGGTCCAGGAGCCCTCTGGGGCCTAGGGGCTTGCTCTTTTACTAAATGCATCAAGACCGCCAAAAGTGACTAAAAAGGACTAAAATGGGATGGCAACATTTCGGCCCAAAGTCAAGGTCAGAGACCTTAATTTTGGGCCTATTTTTCCCCACAGGGACTTCGGCTAATCCCCTCTGCCCTTTTACCGTCCATACAAGGTTGAAAAGTTTTGGAGCAAGGACGCACCCTTTCCCTCACCCCTAAATTAATAGGGAAGAAGTTCGCAAAAACCCCACCATATTTTAAAAAGCACTTTCAGAAACCGTATAGGGGGTTTTGCTTTTGGGGCCCCAAAAAATCTGTGTGGGAATTTTCCCCTGGGGCCTCAGGATCTCCATGGGCGTTTCCCCGATGCACCGGGGTAAAACGCCTTCTTGGGGTCGATGTGGGCTGCAAAAAACCACGACCAAACTCACGAGGGGCTTTCCCAAACAATTACCAAGCGCTAGTAAAAACGTCTATGTGGATTTCCCCAGGAGTAAAAACCAGACTGCTCCCGGGCTCTGATGCCTCAGTAGGTGGTTTCGGATCCGTTTCCCGAAGAATGGGGCGAGAACCCCTTTCCTGGTATGCTGAGCATGTAATGCCCCGGGATTTTCTACAAAACCCAAAGATCCCCTTTCCCCTTCCAGAAGGGATGGGCCCCGCCCCTCACAAGGGCAGGGGGGAAAGGTACCAGACGCCCAAAATTTCAGTAAAGGGCGTATGCAGGGGCCCCCCTGCCATAAATTCCTCCCAGCCTTTAGCAGTTCACAGGGATATCACCTATGCCCGCCCCTTTCCCCTCTTCAGCTTGGAAATCACCAAACCTAAAACCCCTGTTAGGGGGAGGAGGGGGCCCCGCTGAAAAGGGTGGGTCCCGGGGACAGGGAAATGGGGGACAAACCTTTTCTCCAAGCTAACTGTTTTGGAAAGGGGCACCTTTACAACTGTTTAAAAAAACTCACGAACCCCAACATGATCTGAGATGATCCTTCCATCCGCTGATTCGGATTTTGTCATTGTGAGGAAAGGGGTTAGAGTTCAGGGTTTTTCAGGGTTTTTGGGAGGGGAGGGCGAAGAAATGGCCTTTTTTCCCTCAGCAAGATTCCGATGAATGTTTTCCCTTTTCCCTTTTCAGCAGTGTCCGAGCCTTAAAACACCTGGAACAAAAAGCAAGACTTCATTCCCCTTTTAAACGAGCCTTGCGACCACTTCAGTGGCCCCTAATGTCTCCAAGAGATGGAATTTTTGCCTTGCCCTTTGGGGGTATTCCAATGGATTTTCCCGACTGCCCTTTGAGTGTTAGCAAACTTGAAGAACGGGGGACTGGGGCCGTCAGGTTGTTTGGGGTTTTGTGAATGGAAGGGGACCGCCATGGTGAAACCCCCGGGCACATATATATATATATAATATATAAAATTAAAAAATAAAATATAGTATAAAAATTTTTATATGATATATTAAAAATATATATAGATATATATTTTATAATTTTTATAATATATATTTTTTATATTAAATATATATTATATATATATATATATAAAATTATAATATATATATATATATATATATATATATATATATATATATATAAAAAAATAAAAAATATATATAATATATATATAAAAATATTTTATAATTTTAATTATATTTTATAATATATATATATATATATATATATTATATTTATATAAAAATATATATATATTTTTAAAATATATATATTAATATATATATTTTATATAATATATTTTATATATTTTATTTGCCCTTGGGGTTTACCATGGCGGGCTCTATCCGGGTTCACAAACCCCAACCTGACGGACCCAGTTTTCCCCTGTTTTTCAAGCTGCGTAAACACTCGAAGCACTCAGGAGTCCATTGGGGTAAGCCCCCAAAGGGGAAGGGGAAAAAATTCCATCTCTTTTTTTTTTTGGAGAATTAGAGGCCACTGAAGTGTTTTTCGCAGGGTCGACTGGAAAAGGGAATGAAGTCTTGCGTTGTTCCATGGTGTGTAAGGGTCGGACAATGCTGAAAAAAGGGGCAAGGGAAAATTCTTTAGGAATTTTGAGGAGATAAAGGCCATTTCTTCGCCCTTCCCACCAAACCCCGAGAAAAATGAAAATCTAAACCCCCCTCAAAAGTGACTAAATCCCATCAGCGGGTGGGGAAGGGTATCTCAGAAACGTTTTTTGGGGGGGTGAAGTTTTTGAAAAGTTGTACAAGGTAGGGGGCCCCCCAAAAAGTTAGCTTGGATTTCAAGCGTTTTTCAGTGCCGTGCCAGAAACCCCCCCACAGCGAGGAAAACCCCCTAAACCCAAAAAGAGGTTAGGTGGTTTATTTCCCAAAATTTAAGAGTGGAAAAACCCGCAGGCATATGTTTATTCCCTGGGTGAACTGCTAAAGGCTGGGAGGAACTTATGGCACGGGACCTGCATACAGTCCTGACTGCCCAAATTTGGGAGTCTGGTACCATTCCCCCGAAACCCGCTGAGGGGGGTGGTCACCCCCTCTGGAAGGGGAAAGGGGAAACGTTGGGGTTGTAGCAAAATACCCTGGGATTACACGTTTAGCATACCAGGGGAAAGGTTTCTCCGCCCAATTCTTTTGAAACGGATCCGCAAAAAAACCCACTGAGGCATTTAGAGACCGGAGCATTGGATTTTCTCCTGGCAAAACCACGATGACTGTATACTAGCGCTTCGAGTAAATTTTGGAACGCCCGTGAGTTTGGTCGGGGTTGCTTGCAGCCCCCTCGACCTCAAGAAGGGTTTGATCGGTGCATCGGAAACGCCCATTGGGGGATTTCCCGAGGGTCAGGGGGAATTTCCCACAAAAAAATTTTTGGCCCAAAAGAAGCCTCTATACTGGTACTGAAAAATGCTGTAAATTTTGGGGGGGTATGTCGAACTTTTTCCCCATTAAATTTAGGGGGGAAGGGGAAAGGGTTTCGTCCCTTTCTCCAAAAACTTTTTTTAACATTGTATGGACTGGATAATGGGGAGAGCTATTAGCCGAAGTCCCCCTGGGAGCAACACAGGCAACATTAAGGGGTTTTGACCTTTACTTTGCCGACCAAAAGTTGGGCCCTCCTACTGAGGGCCTTGGGGTCCCCTTTTTTTTTTTTTTGGCGGCTTCTTGAGCCCTTTAGTAATGAGGCCCAAGCCCCTAGGCCCCAGAGGTCTCCGGACCAAGACCAAAAATTAGGACTTTTTGGGGGCCCGTTAGGGGAACCTGTTTCAGTTTATTAAAGCTTTTCGGCCCAGGACGTTGAAGTTTTTCAGAAATTTTAAAATACCTTGGTAGCGTGGGCCATATCTCTGGGGTTTTCAGACCAAGGGAAATCTAGACGGGTTGGTCTGGGAACAGGAAACCCTAACTCAATCAAAAAAGCGTTTTGAGGGTGTCCCCGGGACCTATGCAGAAGGACCCAAACTGGTGTCTTCAAGGCCTTTATACTGCCGTTTTTCTCTTTTGGGAAACGAAACCCGAACGGTTTTCCGTGTCTTGGAGTCTGCCTTGATGCCTTTTGTAACAAATTCCTTCGCCCCGATCCCTGGGGTTTCAGTTGGCCCGGACCCCCGGTCCAACCCGGGGATTACACCGTGGGGGACTGGCATGGGGCCTGTTCTTGCATAATCCGGGGGTCGCCCAAATCAGGCTAAAAGGGGCCCCCTAGCTTTGTTTCCCTGTGGACGGGCCCTGCCCATCCCGGTTGTCGTCGGGGAGACAACCCTGGGTGGAGGAGACCTGTTTGGGAAAGTCCTAGGTTTAGGGACTCGACGAGACCCGTCGTAGGAATAGAGAGGGCCGTGTGCCTGCCGGGGGACTCGCCTCGAGGGTCCTCTGGTAGAAGCGAAGGGGGGATGGGCCAGCGCCCCCGGGCGGCGTTAGCCCCTAATCTTTCCCGGTAAGAAAAACCCCCATAAAGTATCTAATATTACAGTTTTATTGATTTTGGGTGTTTGGCACAAAGCGAGTAAACTGCCAAAAACCTGTATTGGGTTTTTTTTCTCCTAAAGGGGAAAAGATTCTTCATGATTGATGAAACACAAGAAACTAAAAATAATCTCTCTAAGAGAAGAATGTTTTTTAAAATTAGTGGAAGGGTTATTTGTATTGGGTGCAGATTTCTTTTTTATTGTAAATTTTTTATTATTATTATTAAATTTTTTCAATTATTTTTTATTACGTCATTATTATTACAATTTTTATTATTTTTTATCATTATTTTTATTTTTTTATTATTGTTATTATTATTTTATTGTGTTGGTTTTTGATAATTTTTTATTATTGTTATATTATGATGGTTATTATTATTGTTGTTTTTATGATGATTTTAAATTTTTATTATTATTAAATTTTTATTATTATTATTTTATACCAGACTGAATATCTGTTTTTTTAAATTTTATTTTTTTTGTTTTCATTAAATTTTTCCCCTTTTGTCCGTATGCATTGGATACAACCAACCTTTTTCTTTTTTAAACTTCCTTTTTTTTTCTCTTTTCTGCAAATTTTCTTTCCTTTTTTGTTCTTCTTTTAAAAAAAAACTTTCTGTGGGAAATTTTTTTGTCTTATGATAAGGGGAAATATGTGATGTTTGGGTTTGAAAGCTGGGGTGATCATTGATGTTTTTTTGGCTTCATCATTTTAAAATTTTTTCCATTTATTTTTCTATTTTTTCTTGGTGATCAAGAGCTTCATGCCTTATATATTTTTTGTCTGAGTGGGGGTTTTCTTCCCTTTCCCAAAAGGGGAGTTTTACAAAGGAAAAATGGGGGGGTTTTCCCCCAAAAAAAATAAAAAAATATCCTCAGGGAAATTTTTTTTGTATCCAGATTTCTATATGCATTGCATACCCAGTTTGAAAATTTGGTTTTGTTTAAAAATTTTGGTATTTTGTTCTCAATTTTTTTACAAATTGAAAAAATTTTACTTCAGAAAACAGAGGATTTGAAATGACTAAAAAAAAAAGAAAATGTAGAACATATTTTTTTTTCTACAACATAATTTTCCCTTCCCCTTCTTTTTAAAATGCCTTTTACTTTCTTTTTTCTCTTCCCTTTTCTTTTTTCTTTTTTTTTTCCCCCTTTTTTTAAAATTTTTTTTTGTTCCTTTAGTTTTTGGGGCCCAAATGTTTAACTATATTTTTTAAAATGTTTTAAGTAACAGCAATACATTTTACAAAAATGCTTAGGGCCTTGCCCGACATGGTATGGCAACTCATTAAGCCCATTCCCCCATTGTTGTTTTCCTTTGGGGATGTTTATTATGTTTTAAAATCATTTTGTTTTTTTGTCTTAACCCCCCTTTTTTTTTTTTTTCCGAAGGGTGGAAAGTAAAGCAAAATGCCATGGCATGGCGGGGGCCCTCTGCCAGGGGGCCCCGTACGCACAGCCTAGAGTATGTATGGACATGCCATGATTTTTTTTTTTGGGTTTCAAACATGGGGAAAAGATTATTTTTTTGCATGAAAGTTTTAATTTTAAACTTTTTAAAAACCCTTTTATTTTTTTCCATGCAACAAAAAAAAAAATGCAACAAACCAAAGATTTCAAATCCCTGATGCCCCACAAAGCCCTTTTTTTATTGGATATAAAACCCCCAAAAAGGCAACTTGGAGTCCCCATATAACCCAAAAAAATACCCTTCATCTCGATTTATCAGGAAGTTTGGCAATAGAGACTGTAAAAATAATTTAAAAATGAAAAAAACAAAATTTTCTTCGTTTGTATTTCGGGGAAAAACGGCATGGGAAAGGGTGGTATTTTTGGCCCTAGTGGGCGCGATGCTGGGCGACGATATAACCCCCCGGGGCAGGCCCCCCGGGCCCCTATGAATGCTACCCCCCAGTTAAAGGGTTAAATTTTTTCATGATTTTTATAATGGTTAGGTTTGGGATTGCAGGGGTTGAAGGCATTATTCAATTTCTTCAGGTTTTCCCTGTTAATATTTGGGGGGAAAAAAAATTTTTTTTTGTTTAAACATCATGAAGTCTTTTAGAAAAAAAACTTAAAGTACTGTGTTTCTCCCCCGGAAAATTTTCTCCCCTTTTTTTAGATATGTTTTTAGATTTTTTTTTTTGTTTTTATGAATAACAGATTTTTTTGTCAATATTTGCCCCGGGAAAAGTGATTTTTTTCTTTCAAGAGAAACCCCACTTTGTTTCCTTTTGTATATTTGATAGTTAAAGCTGTTATTAGTAATCTGTAAAAGTTGATGAAATTTAAAGTTAGGACGATCTTTTTATTATTTTTAATTCATAAAAGTGCAAGCAATATCATTTATTTTTTTTTTCTTTTTTTATTTTTTTTTCTTTTTTTTTTATAGGGGGATGAAATCTGTTTATCTTTTAATTAGATTTCTCAATTAATTTAAAACTTTTTTATCATAAAAAGTTTTTTTCAAAATTTTTTTTCATTTTGGGTTTTAAAAATATTTTCATATTTCAAATTTTTTAAAGATAGGAAAAATTTTTTCCCATACAAGAAACAAAGGGAAAAAATTTTCATTATTAATTTTAAAAAAAGGGAATTATGTGAAAAATTAAATTTAATTTTTAAAAACAATAAAATTGCATTATAAACACCCTGTTGGTTTGTATTATATTTGAGTTTCTTAAATTTTTAACCCAAATGCAAAAATAAAAAAAATGCATTTTCACTTCCCCCAAACAGACATCACCGTTTCATGTGCCTTCAAATTAATGTGCCCTATTTATTTTTTTTTTCAAAAAACCCAATAATTGGATGCTAAAACGGTAAACTTTTTAAACTGCTTTTAATCTCAAAAAGCAAACTTGGGGGAAAAATTAGGGAAAACATAGAAATTCTTCCTATCTGAGAAAAAGCAGATAAGCAGGTTCTATGCCCCCGATAATGAAAGTTTCTTGTGGTTTTCCATTTTTCCATTTTTCATGTGTGGTTTCGTTTCCCTTTTTGTGGGATGTGTAATTTTAATGAATGTGGTTGAAAAAAATGGAACAATATGTTTTATACAACTGCAATTATATGTTTTTTTTTTATAATTTGTTAATTTTTTTTAGATATAAAATTTGTGATCTTTTGGCAGCTTTATAAAAATTTTTAAAACCCAAAGGAAAATTTTTTTTTTGTATCTTGATTGTCAAAATTTTGAATTAATGTTGACATAAATTTAATTTGTCATATTTTTTTTTTTTGAAAAGCTAGGTTAAAATATTGGTTAATGATACCAAGCTTTAGATGTTAAAACACCCAAATATTCCACAAAATTTTAATTTTTGCTTCCTGTATGTGTATATATATATTATATATATATATTTTATATAATATAAAAATTTTAAAATATATATATATATAATATATATATATATATATATATATTTTATTCAAATTAAAAAACAAATTGCTGGGAAAAACTAAATTTTTAAAATTAAAAAACATCCCTATCAAATTTTATAAAAAAAAGCATATTTTTTGGCTTGAATGTTCCCCCTCCTTCCTCAGACATAAATTTTCCCCCAATATCCACATATTCTTTATTTGCATGCTAAGGGGTTTAAAGTTTGCCTGGTGTAAAAAGGGGAATGTAGATTTTATTTTTCCCCTTGTCTAAATACCCTTTACTTTTTCTATACAAGGGGCCAAAAAACCGAAAATAAACCCCGGTGCCTTTAAAGTGTAGTTTTTAAGTTTCTTGAATGACTAATTTAGGGTGTGTGGAATAATGAATAAAAAGTACTTAAAACCTGAAATACTTAATGCATTTGGGGATGAAATTTTTTAAAAACCTTTTTTTTTTGTAAACATCCCAAAAATAAAATTGGATATAATGGTACAGCCTTCCCTTTTTTTCCCCCCCGGCCCCCCCCCCCCCCAAAAAAAAAACTAAAAAAAATTTTTAAAATTTTTTCCCTTAAAAGGAAAAATTTCCCTTTTCCCTTTGTTTAAATTTATTTACTAAAAGGAAAATTGTTTTTATAAAATTTAAAACAAAAAGTTTTAATTTTAAACAAAAAATAAGAAAAACCTTAATTTTTACACAGTTTTATTTTTTAATTAATTTTTTTGGTTAGTTAATGATTAAAATAATTTTCAAATTTGGATTTTCGTTATAATAAAGGGAAAATTTTTTTACCCCCCGTTCCTTTTTCCCCTTATTTTTACTTTTTAGTTGTTGAAAGGAAAGGATTTACCATTGGTTTTTTCTCTTCCCCTTTTTAAAGGGGGAAAAACCCCCCCGTTTCTTTTCCCCCCGGGCCTTCTCTTTCCCCCTTTAACTTTTCTTTTCCCCAAATTCCCTTTTTTCTTTCCCTGTTTATAAGGGCCAAAAAACCTTTCAAAAATTTTTTCCCTTTTGGCCTTTTAAAACCCCCCCCCTTCCCTTCCTAGTGGTTTTTAAAACCCCTGTTGATTTTACCCTTTTTCTGTTTTCCCCCAATTTTCCCCTTCGTCTCTTTCTTCCCTTTCTCTCCTTTTTTTCTTTCCTCTTTATTTTTCCTCCTTTCTCCTTTTTCCCCCTTCCCTTCCCCTTCCCCTCCCCCCCTTCTTTTCCTTTTTTTAGCCCCTTTTTTTTTTTTCCAAAAAAATTAAAAAAACCCTTCTCTTTATCTCTTTTTTTTTTTTCCTCTCCTATTTTTTTTGTTTTTTTTTTATTTCTTTTTCTCCCCCCCTTTTTCTTCCTTTTGGGGTTTTGCGTTTTTTGTTTAAAAATTTTTGGGGGATTAAAAAAAAGAACAGAAAAAAAAGGGGGAAAAATAAAAAAAAGAAAAATAAAAAAACTTTTTTTTTTTATAAACTTTTTCCAGGTGAAATTTTTGGGGAAAGGGGTCAAATTTTGGGATTAAAAAATTCCATTATCTTCTGTCATTTTTTTACTGACATTGAATTTATTGTTTTTTAGTAATTGATTCACATAATACAAGTTTGATAATCAGATATAATAAAGACCTGAATTTACACAGTTCATTATACAATGATAATTTTACTTGGTAGATTAATGATAGAAAGAGTAGGATTTTAGCAGTGTTGGTATTTCTGCTGCTTGGGATAGATATAAGAGGGTTATACATTGTTTCTCACCCCCCAGTCTCTCCTTCTCTCACTTAGTCTTTCTCACTTTCTTACTGTCCTGTCCCTGCTTTACTGGAGGCCATACCTTCACTTTTCCTTACTTGGCCTTACTTGGCCTCTCTTCCTCTCCTTCCTCAGATGCGTAAATACCCTCTGTTAGATCTATTTACCCTCTGTCCTTAAACTCTTTCCCTTCTGTCAATCATTATCTTACCCTTTACTCTCCTTTTTTTCTTTCA
>NC_051396.1:14627635-14633589 GCF_015228065.2 Penaeus monodon | reverse complement strand
TATATATTATTTATATATATATATATATATATATATGAAAAAGGCGAGTCTGCCGTAAAAATAGTAGCGGTGTCTTAGCGAGTCCTCATGTTAAAAACTGTGAAGCTGTGAGTTGTAATGTGTAGCCGGCATGGGCACCTTGGCGGCCATCTTAGGAGGTGCAAAAAGGCAAAAGCGCGTGTTAGGAAGCCATGGACGTAGTTCAGGACGTCATGGAGGCTGTGAACATCACAACCTCATTAAGGGAATCAAGATAGAAGAATTCACATAAACAGTGTCATTTTTAGCTTATTTTCGGTGCCCTGCATTTCATCGGAGCCAAGAATGTCTAGGCCTAATGGTTAAGTGATGCTGTCTGGCAATTGCTTCAACCCCATCTAAGAAGATCGCGAGCCTTGGCAGGATTGAACAGGCAAAGAAGGGTATGTGGCTCTATTGTGCCATATACTTACGTTTTGAATCGGTCAGCTATTCAGACGTATACGCGAACTCTTAGAAAATTAACTGATGGTAATTACCTAAAATTGGAAGAATCAATAATATTCGTGAATACAAGCTACACGTGCCTTTATCAGGTGTGATGGAAATGCAAAGATGGTTGGTACTGCATCTTGTTTCAAACGAATTGTTTGCCCAGTTTTGTCAAAACACGAGTCTTCAAAATGTTGTGAGCATACCGTGGCATGACATGAGGGATTATAATTCTCTCTACGAAGATTTTGAATCCATTCCTGGCGTCTTTGTAGATCTTTCGGAAACCTGTGAGATTGAAAGCTAATTATTAGTGATAGTTGAAAGTCAACTGCTAAGTGCTTATCCTTTCGTCAAGAGATGAAGTCCATCGCCAAGGCGCGAGGCCCAGTCAAATATTAATATCTGTCGGCGTTCAGTGTCAGTGTTCAGACTCAAATTTTTTCTCACTGAGTTACAGGAACTCAGTTCTTTGAATGAAATCTTATCATACTCGATCGCTTCAAGTTGTCTAAGATTACCAAGTCAAATCTTGGGCTTGTAAAATTAAGTATAAAACCAGGGAGGCACAAAGCAAGCACTTACTAGTGAAATGTTATCTTCTTTGAAGTACTTTCACTCTTTTTTGATCCCGTACGGTTAGTGCAAGCAAATGCGCTGCAATTTTTTTTTTTTTTTCAACGCAGGACGAGTTATTAACGTGTCATCTTCGATATGACGGCAGCCAGTACACTACATTGTTTACATCAGGGCTTTTGGACCTCCTAAGGTGGCGGAAATCAAATTTGGCTTCAGAGTTTCAGGAGATGGAACAATGGGTTGCTCGATCCAGTCTTTTTTTGAGATCAGTGGTCCTCACACTAAATAGTTTGAAAACCAGTGCTTTAGGTCACAGGTAGGATCTACGCACACTCTGCCTTCCTTGGTGTAAAGACTATTGCGACATTCATAGTATAGTGCATAGTATCCATAGTTATTAGCTTTGTTCACTGATTCCTGTTATACTTTTTTTTTCTCTATTTATATTCTGTTTATAGTTTTTTTTTCTCTATTCATATTCTAGTTATTTGTTCATAATTTGCTTTGTTCATAGTTTCTTAACTGGTAATGATGCTCTTGTCAATTGTTATTATGATGGCAGAGATAATGCTAATAATGGTAATGGTAATGCTGCTGGTGATAAAAGTAATGGTGACGATAATAATGACAAATGCAATAATGATAATGATGATAAGTGTGGTAATAATGATAATAATAACAACAATACAACCGTCAAAAACAACAGTAAGAAAATGAAACAAACATGTTGATAATAATGTCAATAATATTAATGAGGTTATGATGATGATGATGATGATGATGATGATGATGATGATGATGATGATGATGATGATGATGATGATGATGATGATGATGATGATGATGATGATGATTATGATGATAGTGATGATGATGATAATAATATAACAATAATAATAATAACAGCAACAATAATAACAATAACAATAACAAAACAACAACAACAATAATAACAATAATAATAATAATAATAATAATAATAATAATAACAGTAATGGTAATAATGATAATAATAACAACAATAATAATGATTTTAATAATATTGATGATAATAAAGATGTAATGATAATAATGTTAATAACAATAAGAGTGATAGTAATAATAACAATGACGATGATGATGGTGATGATAATAATAATAATAATAAAATAATAAAAAATAAAATATAATAAAAAAATAATAATAGAATAATAATAAAACAACAAGGGTGATGATGATGATGAGATGTGAGGATGAGGATGATGGAGATATGTAAATGAGATGATGATGATGATGATGATAAAATTATTTTATAAGTTAAAACAATAGAGTGTTTAGTAATAATAACAATGATAATAAAAAATATAATAATAAAAAAATTAATAATAAATAATAATAATAATAATAATAATAATAATATAATAATAATAATAATGATAAAATAATAAAACAATGATGATGTGATGATGAATAAAATAATTTTTAAATTTTAAATAACAATAAGAGTGATAGTAATAATAACAATGAAAAAATAATAAATTTTAAAAAAATAATAATTAATAATAATAATAATAAAATAATAAAATAAAAAATAAAAATTTAAATAATAATAATAATAATAACAACAATGATGAGTGAGGGGGTGATGGTGATGTGATGATGAAAATTTAAAATAATTATGATGATAAAATAATAAAAAAAATTTTTAAAATGATAATAATATAATAAAAAAATATATAAAATAATAAAAATTTAATAAAATAATAAAACAACAACAGTAAACAAATAATAACAAATCAACAACAATAAAAATAAACAAAACCATCATCAACAACGACAACAAAAGTCAAACAACACTAGAAACAAGAACAGGAACAACAATGACAACAACAACACTAACACGAACACAGTAATAACGAAGGGTAACAGCCTCGCTTCACGCCGCGTCGGGCAGAAACAACCCGAGGCAGTTCTATTAGCAATGTTTTTTTCATAAATATCCTTTCTCCTTCCTCCGCCCTTTCGCTTTCTTGGGGTTTTATTTGTTAATTTATATAAGTGGTGTTTATATTATATATATATTTATATATATTATATAAATATATTAATAATATATATTTTATTTTTTTTCTGTGTTTTGGGTGTGTGGTGTGTTGTGTGTTTTGTGTTTGTGTTTTGTGTGTGTTTTGTGTGGTGTGTGTGTTTGTGTGGGTGTGGTGTGGGTGTTTGTGTGTTTTTGTGTGTGTGGGGGGGTGTGTGTGTGTGTGTTGGTAAAATACAACATATATAAAAAAAATATTAATTATATTATATATATATATATATTTTAAAATATAAAATATTTTATATAATATATATTATATACGCAGATTTATACTTTTTTGCTTTCTTGATTTCTATTATTTAGGTCTGAATTTCTCTTTTTTTTTTTTTCCCCTTTCTTTTTTCCTCTCTCTTCCCCCCTTTTTTTTTTTAAGTGTTACAAAAGGTAGGATGAAAATTTAAATTCGGGACGCAGGCGATTTTATTAACTTTTCAAAAAATTTTTTCCTTTATTAATAATTAAATCTCTCTCGTACTTTTATGCGACGATTTTATTTCTCTTTCTCTGTCTCTATGCCCTTGTTTGTCCTTCTCATCAATGCCGTAATTCTTTCCGTCTATTTTTTGTTTAGTAATATTATCACCCCTTTGTTTTTTTCTGGCTATAGTTATTAACTTCTATGGCAATGCCGTTATTAACTTATATTGTTTTCTCTATTAACCTTTTTTTTCTTCGTATTTTATACTGTTCTTGCAAGACCTTATTCTTTTTTCCACCGTATTTCCCCCCCCTACCTCCCCCTCTCCTTCTGTCCTCCCTCCCTCCTCTTTATCCTCCCCGCCGTCTTCTTTTATCCCCACTTCCCCCTCTTTATTTTTCCCCATCCCCCCTTATTTTGGGCTTCTCTTCTAACTCACTATTTATCTCCCCCCCCCCAACCGCACGCCCCTTCCCCACGGCGTGTGTCTCGAAACTCCAACTGGTCACCAAGATATTGTAACGCTATTAAGGTCTGCTGGGTAAGCCGCCGACCCAACGTAATTGCTTTTCACAGGTAAACCCCAGGTGCCGTAAGGTACAAATCCCTTTTATATGCGGAAAAAAGTACCTCTGCAAAGGCTCGCTTTTCGCACAACTTCGCGGAGCCGATAATTCGCGCGAAGCTTCGAAAATTTTCGGTCTGATGAATGGAACCGGACGGAAGCGTTGCACGGCACCCGTGTTTATATACGACGGACGGAGTGAGGTATTTGTCTTTCTCTGCCGAAAGTCAGGCGAGTCTACCGCTATGTCAGCCAGGCTGCTTCTGCAGATAGTTCTAAGGAGGAGAAACACGCACGCACGCTCCCTCCCAGACACAGGCACGCGCACATACACACGCAGACACACACACACACACACACACACACACACACACACACACACACACACACACACACCACACACAAACACACACACACCCCCCAACACACACAACACCACCCCCCCCCCACAACACACACCTACACAACAAAACATTTCCATTCACATTACCATACACATTTCACACACACACACACACACACACCACACACACACACACACACCAAAAAATTATATAATATTTTATATAATATAATATTTAAAATTATAATATATTTATAATTTTAATCTATACAATAAATTAAATATGCCTAGACAGTTTATTCAATACATGTAGGAATCCTCTAGTTAAATTTGCGTGTTGATGAATAGCTCGCAAGAAGCAAAATACTCTAAAGAGAGCTTATAAAGGATTGTGAAATTGCAAGAATAACCGTAGAAAGGTAATCTCAATGAGTTTCCCTATATCAGACGAAAAAAATACAAATTACATATCAATGACTGGACTATTTAAATGTGAAAAGCTACACTGAATCATTTCTTGAAACTCACACATGACTCAGAATCTGCTTCATTCCAAAAAAAAAAAAAAAAAAAAATGAAGCCGCATTTTGCCCCCCCGAGTCGGACGAAAATTTGGTGGGGTTGGAGAAGCTCAAGCCTGGCTGGTTTGGCGGAAATGCGTGTTCCATGGTAGTTTATAATGTCAGCATTGGATAAAAGTCTTTGATAAGCATGGCGCTTTTATTTTAGTTAAGTAAACCCCGTATTCGTTGTTAAATTTTATGATAGCCTTATGGCAAGCATAAACAAGCACAGATATGTACTGCGCATTTAAACGTGCTCTCTGAAACCGAAATTTCGCCGAATCTTTAGTTTAAGAATGCACTGACAACGATGCACTGACGATGCCATTGTGCTTATTTGCATATGACAGAACATTTGACGAGACGAATCCGGAGGCATCTTGACAAAAAAAGGTCAAAGCCCCGGTTTCCCAAAAAAAGCCCCCAAAAAAAACTTCCAGATCTTTGAAGCAAATTTTGGAAAAAAAAAAAAAAAAAAAAAAAAAAAAAAAACAGGAAGATCAAGCCCGACTGAAGATTTGGGACGACAAAAAAAGCGGCTTAAGCTAGACAACTGTATCTTACCAGATATTACCTGCGAATACTTTTAAAGGATTAAAACAAAAATATAACAGCGAAAATACACGAATCGATGTATATATGTGTAACTCTCTTTCCCTCTCTCATTCTCTGTAAGGATTAACAGAAGATTAGGTCGCCAGCACAGAGAGAGAGTGAGTGAATGTGTGTGTGTGTGTGTGTGTGTGTGTGTGTGTGTGTGTGTGTGTGTGTGTGTTTGTGTGTGTGGGTGAGGAGAGAGAGAGAGAGGGGAAAAGAGGAGAGAGAGGAGAGAGAGAGTGAGAGTGAGAGTGAGAGGAAGAGAGAGAGAAAGAGAAAGTGAGAAGAGAAAGAGAAAGAGAGTGAGTGAGAGAAAGAGTGAGAGTGAGATGAGA
>NC_051396.1:14615135-14622635 GCF_015228065.2 Penaeus monodon | reverse complement strand
TTTATTTGTGGAACACCTTTCTCATTATTTGGTATACGTTTTGTATCATGTTTCATTTCACAAATTTCAACTTTGACGAAAATGAACAGATGAAAACAGATAAAATAATATAAAAAGAAAAGTGAGGAGAAAAAAAGAGAAAAAAAAAACAGAGAAAGACAAGAGATAGACAACAAGATAAGATAGAAAAAAGTGAAAGAAAATAAAACGCCAAGAAAAGCGTCCAGTCTCAACAAAAATTCTCCTCACCCCCCCCACCACCAAACTTCCCCCCAACCCCACCCCACCACAAAAAAAAAAAAAAAAAAAAAAAAGAGAGAATGAAAAAAAAGGATGAAACGCACTTCCTTGAAGGATATGGCTTTCTTCGGTCAATACGGCAGTGTACATAACGAAGATGGAAAAAATTTGAAATGGGAAGTTTGATTTTCATTTTGAAGACGCGGAATTATGTGCTGGGATGAAGGACTTTCATAATATATATTTTTTACGTTTTCCATTTCTTATCACATATTGGTCGTGTGCCAAGACAGCGTGTTATTAATGAGAAGGAACAGGTGAGTCGATCTATCAGTGGAATGTTGGGGGAAGCGTGGCGTTGGAGGAAGAGGAAGAGGAAAAGGATGGAGAAAAGGAAAGGGAGAGGAGAAAGGAATAGATAGTGGAGAAATGGAATAGGAGTAGGAGGGAGAGAAGGGAATAGGAAGATGGAGAAAAGGACGGAGTAGAGGGAAAGGAAGAGGAAAGAGGAAAGGAAGAGGAGGAAAAAGGAAAGGAGAGGATGGAGAAAAGGAAAGAGAAAAGGAAAGAGGAAGAGGAAGAGGAAGAGGATGGAGAAAAGGGAATAGGAGGAGGAAGAGGAAGAGGAAGAGGATGGAGAAAAGGAAAGAGGAGGAGGAAGAAAGAGAGAGAAAAAGGGGGGGGAGGAAGGAGGTGATGAAGACAGAGGAAGAAGGGTAGTGTGGTAAGTAAAATGAAGAGCAAGGAGAAGAGGAAAAGGTAAAAGACAAGGAAGAGGAAGAGACAGAGAAGGAAAAAAAAAAAAAAAAAAAAAGAGGGGGAGGTTGAGAACGAAGACAGAGGAAGAGGGTGAAGAAAATGCATAAGAGAGAGAGGGAGAGGGAGAAGGGGAGGAGGAATAGGACGAAGAAAAGGAGATAGGAGAGAAGAAGTAGAAAAGGATGATGAAGTGATAATAAATATAATGAAAATAAAGATAATTAAGAAAGTAGACTATTAAGATGAAAAGACTGATGATAATTGATATCAGGAGAGTATAATTAGAAAGTAGACTGATAAGATGAAGATGATGATAATGATATTGAAGATAATGATAATGATAATGATATGATGAATGATGTAATAATAATAATAATAATATAATAATAATAATAATAATAATATAATAATAATAATACTAATAATAATGATAATACCGGTAATAATGATAGTAATAAAGATAATAATCACAATGTTAATATCACTAACATCATTATTAATATTATTATTGTTGTTGTTGTTTTTTTGTTTTTTTTATTTATTATTATTATTATTATTATTATTATTATTATTATTATTATTATTATTATTATTATTGTTATTATCATTACTACTACTACTGCTACTACTACTACTACTACTACTACTATTATTATTATTATTATTATTACTATTATTATTATTATTATTATTATGATTTTCATGATTGTCATTAATAATGATAATAATAATAATATCAATAATGATGAAAATATTAATTCCACTTGTATTTCAATTTGTCTGAAAACCAAAATACCTCATGTGTTCCATTACAGGCTGCGCTATTTCTAGTATAATAATAAAAAGAAACACAACAGCATTACATTCTGCAAAAATGACTCAGGAAAGTTAGAAATATAACCCACACATGTTTGAAACACGTTCAGTCCCTGCACCGAAGAAAACGGAGGTCTGACAGAAAACGGAGCAGCCACGATTTCTGTTCATCGAAAACGCATATAAATAGGAAGGTAAGTCTATCACGGCGCGCTTTATGGGGGTAATAACCTTGGGTGATCTGCAGCGAGCCAATAACTAGTTTCTAATATCGTCAGTTAGGTTTTCGATTCAGCGATTAATAGCGATGGAACAGTGACACCATCGCGGTAGTCAAACGCAGGAGTAATTTTACGAAGGTTTTCTCGGCTGTATGTTCTTGTCATTTTATTTTTCCTGTGTCATTATTTTAAATATTTTCCTTTTTTTTACTCTCCTTCTCCTTAACCTCTCTCGAACTCTTACAACAAACGCCCAGCAACTCCCACACACGCACGCATCTCCTCCTCCCTCCTCCCCTTCTCCCTCCCTCCCACCATCCACCTCCTCGATCCCCTCTTGTATAAACGCGGTCAATATAACCCGCTCCGTTATAACGTTACCTTCACCGATTCCCTAATCAAATAAACTGGCGCCGCTGGGAGGGAGATCGGAAACTCCAATTGTTCCTTGATCCCGGCATAAAGCAGCTTACATGCGATTCCCGACCGAGTCCCTGCGCCCTGATCCCACAAGCCGCACTTCATTTGTTCCGCGACTTGCCTCTTATTTCTCCCGAGATGAGGAGTTAGACTTTGTTGAAAAATGCGAGATTTCGTGGTGGGGAGAGTGGGTGGGAGGGCGGGTGGATGGGGAGGGCAGGGAGGGGTGCTCTGGCAGGGGAGATGTGGAGGTAAAGAGAAAATTAGTAAGTTTATTATGAGGTATTTGCATACAAGGATATACATACATGCGTACAGTCACACACAGATACTGGCATATCCTTTCTCGCTGTCTGAATGAGAATGACTCATTTGCCAAAGCAAGACGTGATAATTATTGGTCTTGATTATACATCTATTATAACTATTTTATCTTAATTTATAGCTGAAAATCGGTATAAATGGATGACAGAAAAAAATATATAAGAAGGTAGAAATCGCTCCACATATATCAAGCAATCCAAGACTTAGAAACAAACAACAAACAAATAAACAACAACCAAAATTGAATAACCTAACGAATCAACGCGATTTTTAAAATCCAAATCTAAGATAAATAAAACGAAATAAAACGATGAAAAACAAAGGAACTACCATACGGAAAACAGCAATTTAGATAAAATACTTAATAAAAGGATAATAATAAAAACAATAGAACGGCATAAAACGATCTAAGAAGGGAAAAAAAGACTGGAGAAACGAAAATCCATACTAATTAAGACGCCCTCCCTCCCAGTCACCCTCCCCCCCGTTATCCAGCCCCCCTCAACCCCTCCACCACATCCCCTCACCCCCCCCCCTCCATCCCCTCGTCCTTCTCCCCTCATTCCATCTTCCACCTTCATCCCCTTCCCTCCCATCCCTTCCCCTCCCCTCCCCATCCCTCCCCACCCCTCACCACCCCTCCCCTCCTCCCTCCCCTCACCCCCTCCCAACCCCCTCCGTCCCCCCCTCGATCCCAGACCCTCGAAGCCAATTCTCCGTTCGTAATACAATCAGCGCCAGAACCTGATCAAAGACCTCTCTGCCGATCCCATCCTCCCTCCTCACCCCGTCCCAACCCTTCTGATCCTTTCCGGCGACACCCTGCCAACACTTCACGAGCGCTCTGCCTCCTACCATGGGGCAAGGCCTCTCCGCTTGGGATCAGAGGAAGCCAAGTTCGGTGTGGCGTAAGTTAGCATAGGCGGCAGCTGTAAAGCGATTGCAAGTGAGTGTGTGGGGAGGGGGGGGAAGAGGGTGAAGGGGGAAGGGGGTGGGTGGGTAATGAGGGAGGGTAGGTTTGGGAGGGGAGGGAACGCGGTAATGAGGGTATGGGAGGGGTGGAGGGGTTGGGGTGGTGGGTAATGAGGGTATGGGAGGGGTGAGGAGGGGATGCGATGGGTAATTAGGGGAAGGGGGAGGGTGTGGGAGGGGTGGGGGATAATTAGGGTAGGGGATGTGAGGGTAAGGAGGGTATGGGGAAGTGTTGTAAGGAAAAAGAAAGGGTGTAATGACCTTGGAAAGACCATTGAATGATCCTGGAATGACCTTTAAATATTCCAGGACTGGCCTTAGAATGGCCCTGATTCAGGATTGATCTTGAAAAGTTCTTGGATTGACCTTAGCATGACCTTGGCATGACCTTGGAACGACCTTAGCATGACCTTGGAATCTCTTCCACCATTCAATTGCCTTGGTTCATAATCTGATTTTTTTCTTCTTCTTCCATTTTTGTTCACCTTCGTGACCTTCCATCTCAGCGACGCATTAAGTGGCGATAAAATTCAGAACTGATGTAAGTAAAGACAGTTTGATTTCATGGTCATTTTTTTTTTGCTTTTCTTTTGTTTCTTTGCTTTTTTGGTGAGTATTTTTTTAAAATGCGAAATTGCTGCGGTTTTCTTTCGTTATTTTCCATCTGTTTTTTTCTTCTTTGCTTTCCTCTCTTGTTATGTTTATTCTTTTGTGCTGTATTTTTCTTTCTTTCTTTCTTTCATTCCTTTTTTTTATTTAGTTTTGTCAGTCTCTCTCTCTTTCTCTTTCTCTTTCTCTCTCTCTCCCTCTCTCATTTTTTCTCCTTCTCCTTACTCCCTCTTCCTCTCCCCCTCTTCCCCCTCTATTGCCTCTACAACCCCACCCACCCCCTCCTACTTACACTCTCTCCCCTCTCTCCCTCTCTCCTTCCCTCTCCCCCTTCCACATTTTCCTCCCCCTTCTCCCTTTTTCTCGTTCTTCGTCCTCAAGTTCGAAGTCTCAGCGTCTACCCAATAGCTAGTGAATAGCGTTTGATCCTTCTACGCTGTTTTGGGGGTATTTTTTTTCTTTGGTTAATTTTCGAAGCACTAGATTAAAGTGGAGGCCTTATATACTACCGGGACTTATTGTTAAAGGACAAAGAGAAATCCCCCCCCAAAAAAGGGAAAAGTAAAAAGGGAGTATCCAAAAATTGCAAAAAGTGAAAAATGAAAATAAAGAACAGGAAAGTTCCAGAGCTTTTCCAGAACTCTACCCGTTAAGTTTAACGAACTTTTATTTTTTTTCAAATAGAAATAGATTAAGAGGAAGGGGAGGGACATATAAAGATACACACACACACACACACACACACACACACACACACACACACACACACACACACACACACACACACACACACACACACACGCACACACATATCTGTTTATTTATATATGTATATATACACACATCTATGCCTACCTATCTATCTCGGTATCTGTCTGACTGTCTCTCTCTATAATTATATACATTTATCTGTCTATCCCTCTTTGTCTCTTTCCCTCTCTCCCTCCTTATTTCCTTCCTTCCATCCTTCTCTTCCCTTCCTCTCTTCCTCCCTTTTCACCTCTACCCTACCTCCTTTTTTACCTCAATCCCTCTCTCTCTCCCTCCTTCGTTGCCTTTCACCCTCCCTCCTTTTCTCCCTCTTTCCCCCTTCCCTCCCTCTCTCGCTCTTTGCCTCTCCCCCTCCCTCCCTCTCTCCCTCCCTTTCTCATTCCCTCACTCTTTCCCTCCCTCCCTCCCTCCCTCCCTCTCCTCCCTCCCTCCCTCCCTCCCTCCCTCCCTCCCTCCCTCCCTCCTCCCTCCTCCTTCCTCCCTCCTCTCCTCCCTCCCTCCCTCCCTCACCTGATCCTCTGCAATTCAACGACCGTCTTGACATCTCCTCAGAGCACAAAGTGTGATGGGTTGAGCGTCTTAGCGGGGGAGGGGAGGGGGTGTTGGAGAGGGAGGGGAGGGGGTGTTGGAGAGGGAGGGGAGGGGATGTTGGAGGGGGAGGGGAGGGGGTGTTGGAGGGGGAGGGGAGGGGGTGTTGGAGGGGAGGGGAGGGGGTGTTGGAGAGGGAGGGGAGGGGGTGTTGGAGAGGGAGGGGAGGGGGTGTTGGAGGGGGAGGGGAGGTGGTGTTGGAGAGGGAGGGGAGGGGATGTTGTAGTGAACACGCCTTTCGTTGGCCCCACGTGACCTCTCTCTGCCCAGGTCATCCCCCACAGGACTTCGGACGCAGATATGCACGGCTTTGGACATCACAATGACTTCCGACTTCGTCAGTTCGGACGACGTCTCCGAACCGCGGTCCCGTCACTAACCGCTTGTTACGTCAGGCGGCATAGGCTCACAAACAGCCTATGTTTCCGCCGCCAGGTCACCGAGGTGACACCAGAGAGCCGGCCAGGGCGGTGGAGAGACGCTACCTTGACGCTGCAGAGACGTAACCTTGACGCTGCAAGAGACGCTACCCTGACGCTGCAGAGACGCTACCTTGACGCTGCAGGAGACGTGTTTGGTCGATGGGGACTTTCATATCACCAGAAATCAGGTCATGTATTCCCGTGCGATACCGAATTCCGTGTGCCCTGATTATAAGCGAGTGCTAGCCGATAGTGCAGAAACTTACGCTTAAGTGAATGTATAACGAGTGTCGTGTCCTTTCACAAACACTTAAATCCTTTTCAATTATGAGTCTGGTTTTCACCTTAAAATCTAAAATGATTACACTAAAATATCACTGAAAAGATTGAACCTGAAAAAAATGAACAATAAATAAATAAACGATCTATCGCTATAAATACTGAACCAAGCCTCCAAGATCGGTTAGAATCGCCATAAGTAATTATAAAGAAAATGTAAAGGTCGGGACCCCTAGTCCCGTGGTGGCGGCTACCAATTTTTTTTTTGTTTCGCATAAATGTAACGTCAGAATTGCTACAATGTTGGAGAGGGAGGGGAGGGGTTGTTGGAGAGGTAGGGGAGGGGGTGTTGGAGAGGGAGGGGAGGGTGTGTTGGAGAGGGAGGGGAGGGGATGTTGGAGAGGTAGGGGAGGGTGTGTTGGGGGGGAGGGGAGGGTGTGTTGGAGAGGGAGGGAGAAGGGGGTGTTGGAGAGGGAGGGAGAAGGGGGTGTTGGAGAGGGAGGGAGGTGTTGGAGAGGGAGGGAGAAGGGGGTGTTGGAGAGGGAGGGAGAAGGGGGTGTTGGAAGGGAGGGAGAAAGAGGGTGTTGGAGGGAGGAGAAGGGGGAGAGGGAGGGAGGAAGGGGGTGTTGGAAGGGAGGGAGAAGGGGGTGTTGGAGGGGAGGGAGAAGGGGGTGTTGGAGAGGGAGGAGAAGGGGGGTGGAGAGGGAGGGAGAAGGGGGTGTTGGAGAGGGAGGGGAGAAGGGGGTGTTGGAGAGGGAGGGAGAAGGGGGTGTGGAGAGGGAGGGAGAAGGGGGTGTTGGAGAGGGAGGGAGAAGGGGGTGTTGGAGAGGGAGGGAGAAGGGGGTGTGGAGGGGAGGGAGAAGGGGAGTGTGGAGAGGGAGGGAGAAGGAGAGGGAGGGAGAAGGGGGTGTGGAGAGGGAAGGAGAAGGGGGTGTTGGAGAGGGAGGGGAAGGGGTGTTGGGGTGCTAGGGGTGTTAGGGGGTTAGGGTAGGGGTGGATCTGGAGCAAATTTTGGAGAAATGGGGTATGGATTAGGGGGGGGGAGAGAAAGATAAAGAAGAGGGAGAAAGAATGATGAT
>NC_051396.1:14567635-14585135 GCF_015228065.2 Penaeus monodon | reverse complement strand
ATCCCCTGTATATTAGACTTTGCTGAGCATGACAAGTCCTACACTGAGGAAGTCTTAGAGTTTCATGAACTCCTCGTGTATTAAAAGAGTGCCTGAACACATGGAAATCATTTTCTGACGGAATTAAGCAGTTCACTGATTTGTACACAAAAAGACTAGTTTGAAGAAAGAAAATATCTTTCAGTTTTAACAGAGATAGTTCTTTGAAAATTTGACTGGTGTGATCATTGTAGGCTTTGTAGGACATAATCCTTATCAACCTTTTCTGAGCCAATTCGAGGGAGTGGAGACTTGTCTTACTGGCGCCACTCCAAACTGCAGAGCAATATAATATATGTGGATAGGCAAGCGACAGATAGAGCTGCTTTAGATTGTCAAGGTTCATGTAGTCACGAACTTTGTAAAGCATACCAGAAACTTTAGATAATTTTACTTTAATTTCATTAATATGTGACTTCCACATCAATCGGCTGTCCAAAATAACTCCAAGGAATTTTGCTTCCTCCACTCTTTTTATTATTTGATTATCTAGTTCAACATCAATATTGGGTATACGACTAGAAGAGTGTGAAATGAGGTAATGCGTTTTTGACTGATTTAAAATCAACCTGTTTGCTTTAATCCAGTTTGATAAATTAACAAGTTCTTGGTTCACCGACTCTGTAAGAATTGATAGGTCTTTATTTGCCATGTATAGATTTGTGTCGTCAGCAAAGAGTAAGAAATTTAGCTTGGAGCTGCATTGGACAATGTCATTGATATATATTAAGAATAATACTGGACCCAAAACTGATCCTTGAGGAACACCATGTTTAATATTTGTTAAACTTGATTTAGTGTTGTTATATATAACATACTGTTTTCTGTTGCTAAGATAACTATTAAACCATTTGAGCACAGGGCCTCGGATTCCGTACACTTGAAGTTTATGCAACAAAATATCATAGGAGATGGTATCAAAGGCTTTTGATAGGTCGCAAAATATTGTAATTTGATATAGTTTTCTGTCTATAGATTCATACATCGCATTAGTTAAATGGTGAATTGCTAGTTCAGTGGAATAATTAGGACGAAAACCATATTGGCATGGAGATAACAGGGACTGAGATTGCAGGTAATTCAGCAGTCTAAAGCACACCACTTTTTCAAATATTTTGCTGAATGATGACAATATGGATATGGGTCTATAGTTTCCTGGCAATGTCTTATCCCCTTTTTTGTAGATGGGAACAACTTTGGCAATTTGCAGGTGACTGGGGAAGATTCCTGTTTTAAATGATTTATTTATGAGGTCTTTCAGATGGGGAATTATTTCTGATGCACACTCTTTTATGATTTCTGAGGATATATCATCATGCCCGGGCGCAGAATGCTTTAAACTCTTAATTATAACACTAAGTTCAGTGTGAGAGACCGGAGATAATCTTAGAGAGAATTTGGAGGGACTAGGGAGATATTTAGTAAAGTCATTGTGGTGTTGGGATTGACTCAAATTGGATGCAATTGTGCTGAAATATTCATTGAAGCCATCTGCAATGTCTCTAGGGTCAGATGTTACATTGTTATTAAAAATAAATGAAGTTTGATTGTTAGTTCTTCTGCTACGATTAAGTATTTCATTTACAAAGTCCCAGGTTTTCCTAATATTCCCTGCATATTCTTGGAGCTTGGATTTAAAATAATTGGCTTTGGCACATTTAATAACTCGAGTTAAAGTGTTTCTGTATCTTTTAAAGGTATCACCATAAGTCAGAGGCCACTTCGCATATTTTCTCTGTAATTTGTGTCTGAATTTGATTGAGTTTGAGATTGCTGGAGTGATGTAAGGTTTATTCAGATGTTTAATTTTGATATTCAGTTGCTTAATTGGACAATGGTGATTATAAAGATCAGAAAACTTTTTGACAAAGCATTTAAAGTCAGTATCCACATCTCCATTATTTAGAATAGTCTGCCAGTCAGTTTCACTTAACGCAGATTTCAATGAGGAAATACTTTGGGGATTAACCATTCTCTTCGATTTTTTAATTTGAGTAGAATCATTCCTAGGCTTCCCAGTTATAAAAGTACTAATAATAGGAAAGTGGTCACTTATGGTTGTATAAATAATACCACTAGAATAGTATGTCTGTAAATTGTTATGCCATATCTGATCAATTAATGTAGCACTTGTGTTGGTAACTCTTGTGGGTTTGGTTATAGTTGGATAAAACATGTGAGAGTATAACAGAGTAATAAGATCGTGAACTGGATTTTCATCATATTTCAATAGGTTAAGGTTAAAATCTCCCATGAGAATGCATGAAATCCTAGGCATTGATGACAATATTTCCAATATACCAACCATTGATTCATGAAATGCTGATTTGGAGGAGTTAGGAGGCCGATAGATCATGCCAACTAAAAATGTATCCCAATTTTCATTAACTTCTAGGAAAATGGTTTCGATATGGGGAAGTAGCATAGTGAGATCAGTTCTAATAGTGCCTTGAAATGGTTCAGAGAGGTAAATTGCCACACCACCACGTTTAGTACTCCTATTATTAAAATATGGAATGTAACCTTCAATGGGGTATAAGTTGCAGATATTGTCATCAAGGCGTGTTTCGCATAAACCTATAATATTGCACTTGATAGTAATTTCATTTAGGCATTGATAATTAAAATCATTAAAATTTTGTGGCAGACTACGTATGTTAAAAGAGAGAGCTGTCAGACTATTGGCTGGAGGATCATAGTTGGTGTTAAGGGAGTCAACAAAAAGATAATTGCAATTTGGTTGTATTTGGTCTACACAGTTTAAGTCATTGCCTCTGTTATCCGAATCTCTCGCGTTAAAATCATTTGTTAGTAATGGATGAAAAGTTTGATTGTTAATGTCATGAATTGAGAAATTAGGAAAACTTCCATCATTTATTAAAATATGTAAATCAGAATTATTCAAACTATGAAAAGGTAAGTCATTTGTGTAAGCCATTGAGAGCAAGAAAACATCAACTTACAATTTAGCTATTCCAGCCCAATATGGTGACTAGACCTGTTGTTGGCTCGCACTTGCCGTTTGCCGGGTGATGCGTCTGTCTGTCTCGGCGAGTCGTGGATGCTGCGATGGCTGGCGCTGCTTCTCCGTGGTGGAAGGGTGGTTGGGTTGGGCGGCATTCTCTGACCCCGGTCGTTGGTGGTTCGTCTTTTCTTTGATAACGAGTTTCGTGTTGACGAAGTATGCGATCTTGCCCTGGGCTCTCGCAGCACGGAGGGCAGGGAGTTGGTCGGTCTTCATCTTCTGCGAAGCTGGGCAAAGGTCTTCGTTCAGGTAGATCTTGGAGGAAGAAGAAGAGGATTGAGAAAGAGAAAAAGGTGGGTGAAGGAAGGGAGAAAAGGAGAGGAAGATGCATGCGTGGAAGGAAGGAGGGAAGGAAGAGGATTGGGGAGAAGAGAGAGGAAAGAGGAGGAAAGGAAGAAGAGGAGAGAGAAGAAGGAGGGAGAGGAAGAGGATGCAGAAATGGAAGGAAGAGAGAGAGGAAGGAGGAGGAAGGAGAGGAAAAGGGTGAAGGAGGTAAGAAGACGAATATTCACGAATGGGAGAAACGAAAGAAAGGAAGAAACAGAGGAAGAGGAGGAGAAATGATGAAAGAATAAGAAGAGTATACAGGAATTAAAGGAGAGGAAGGAAGGAAAAGGAAGTGGAGGAGGAGAGTGAAGGAGGAATGAAGTTTTGAGTTTAGACGAAGGAGATAGAAAGGAAGGAAGAGGATGAAGGAGTAGAGGGAAAAAGGATAATGAAAGCAGGAAGGTGAAGGAAGAAATAAGGGGAGAAGAGGATGTAGGAGGATATGGAAGAAGCAGGAAACTAAGGAGGAGGAAAAGGAAGAAGAAATTAAGGAAGAGAGAGGGAAGACGAAATGAAGGAGAAGAGAGGGAAGAAGAAAAGAAGGAGGAGGGAGGGAAGAAAGTGATGGAGAAGAGGGGGAAGGGGAAGGGACGGAGGGAAGAACAATAATATCGAGAGAAGGGAAGGAGGAAGGAAAGGAAATAGGATAATGGTGAATAAAGAAGGAAGGAAGAGGATAAGGGACGAGAGAATAAAGGAAAAGGTCAAAGAAGGAGCATTTTGCGAAGGAATGGACGGGAGGAAAGAAAGATGATGATGATGAGTATAAAAGGAGAAAAATGGGGAAACAGGGAAGGATGTAGGAAGATGAAAGAAGAAAGAAGAAAACTGAGAGAAAAAAAATACAGAAGAGAGAGAGAGAGAGAGAGAGAGAGAGAGAGAGAGAGAGAGAGAGAGAGAGAGAGAGAGAGAGAGAGAAGAGAGGGAGGGAAGGAGAGAGAGAGGGAGAGAGAGAGAGAGAGAGAATAGAAAGAAAGCGGGAGAGAGGGAGAAATAAGAAAGAAAGAAAAGAAAAGAAGAAGAAGAAGAAGAAGAAGAAAAACAGAGAGAGAGAGATAAAAAAAAAAAAGATTGAGGGAAACTTGAACTCGCTGTCACCAGATGCTCCTCATTAGCAAGGCAGAAGTCACACTCATTAATTAGGGACGGTTTTAAATGCCAAAGGGGAAACACGTGGAGAAATATTATTTCCCCAAAACGCGGTGACAAAAGGGGAGGAGAGGGACGGGGGTGGGGAGGGGGGGAGGGGGGAGGGGAAAGGGAAGGAAGGGGAAAGAAGTAAGGAGGAAATAAGGAGAGAGGAAGGAGAGAGAATGGAGGGAGAAAGGAGAGAAAAAGGAGAGAAAAAGGGAAAAAGAAAAAGAAGAGAAAGAGAGGGAAAAAGGAGAGAGAAAGGATGGAGAAAGGAGAGAGAAAGGAGGGAGAAAGGAGGGAGAAAGGAGAGAGAAATTTGAGAGAAAGGAGGGAGAAAGGAGAGAAAAAGGGAAAAGGAAGAAAGGAGAAGAAAGGAGAAGAAAGGAGAGAGAAAGGGGGAGAAAGGGAAAAAAAGGAAAAAAAAAGAAAAAGAGAGAAAAGAGAGAGAGGAAAGGGAGAGAAAGGAGGGAAAGGGAGAAAAAGGGGGGAAGAAAAAGGGAGAGAAAGGAGAGAAAAAGGGGGGAAAAGGAAGAGAAAGGAGGGAGAAAGGGGAGAAAGGAAGAGAGAGAAGGGAGAAAGGAGAAAAAAGGAGAGAGAAAGGAGAGAGAAAGAGAAGAGAAAGGAGAGAAAAAGGGAAGAGAAAGGAGACAAAAAGGAGAGAAAAAGGGAGAAAAAGGGGAAGGAAAGGATGGAGAAAGGAGAGAAAAAGGGAGAGAAAAAGGGAGGAAAGGAGAGAGAAAGGGGGGAAAAAGGGAGAGAGAAAGGAGAAAGGAGAGAGAAAGGAGAGAAAAAGGAAGAGGGGGAGAGGAAGGAGAGAGAAAGGAGACAGAAAGGAGAGAAAAAGGGAGAGAGAAAGGAAGAAAAAGGGAGAGAGAAAGGAGGGAGAAAGGAGAGAGAAAGGATGGAGAAAAAGGATGAAGAAAGGAGAAAAAAAAAGGAGAGAAAGGAGACAGAAGGAAGAAAAAGGGGGAAAAGAAAGGAGAAGAAAAAAGGAAAGGAAGAGAAAAAAGGAAAGGAGGAGAAAGGAGGGAAAAAGGAAGGGGAAAAAGGAAGGGGAAAAGGAAAAAAAAAAGGGGGGAAAAAAAAAAAAAGGGGAAAGAAAGGAGAAAAAAAGGAAAAAAAAGGGAGGAAAAGGAAAAAAAGGGGGGAAAGGAAAAGGAGAGAAAGGAAAAGGAAAGGAGAGAAAAAGGGAGAGAGAAAGGAGGAGAAAGGAGGGAGAAAGGAGAGAGAAAGGAGTGAGAAAGGAGAGAGAAAGGAGAGAGAAAAGGAGAGAGAAAGGAGGAGAAAGGAGAGAGGAAAGGATTAGAGAAAGAGAAGAGAGAGAGAAAGGAGAGAGAAGGAGAGAGAAAGAAAGAGAGAAAGGAGAGAGAAAGAGAGAGAAAGGAGAGAGAAAGGAGAGAAAGGAGAGAGAAAGGAGAGAAAGGAGAGATGAGAAGGACGAGAGAAAGGAGAGATGAGAAAAGGAGAGGAGAGAAAGGAGAGAGAAAGGAGAGAGAAAGGAGAGAGAAAGGAGAGAGAAAGGAGATAGAGAAGGAGACGAAGGATGAGAGAAAGGAGAAGAGAAAGGAGACAGAAAGGAGAGAGAAAGGAGAGAGAAAGGAGAGAGAAAGGAGAGAGAAAGGAGAGAGAAAGGAGAGAGAAAGGAGAGAGAAAGGAGAGAGAAAGGAGAGAGAAAGGAGAGAGAAAGGAGAGAGAAAGGAGAGAGAAAGGAGAGAGAAAGGAGAGAGAAAGGAGAGAGAAAGGAGAGAGAAAGGAGAGAGAAAGGAGACAGAAAGGAGAGAGAAAGGAGACAGAAAGGAGAGAGAAAGGAGACAGAAAGGAGAGAGAAAGGAGAGAGAAAGGAGAGAGAAAGGAGAGAGAAAGGAGAGAGAAAGGAGAGAGAAAGGAGAGAGAAAGGAGAGAGAAAGGAGGGAGATTCTTTTAAAAGGTGATTTAGGTATTTCAACGTGCCATTACATTTCTGTAAATTCCCAAGTACGTCTCAAAGATCATATATATATCTGTCTATGTGTCCTTCTTGGTTTTTAACTGCACGACGGCCCTCAGCTTTTAAGATCCTGCCTGTGAGGATTTCGTTCTGTTGCCTGGCTGTAAAAAAAATGTTTTGGATTTTGAGGCTATTGTTGTCGTGAGCGAGAGAGAGAGAGACCAAGAGAAATTGAATATAAAGAGAAATATATATATGAAAAGAAAAGAGAGAGAGAGAGAGAGAGAGAGAAGAGAGAGAGAGAGAGAAAATGAGGGGAGAGAGAGAGAGAGAGAGAGGGGAGAGAGAGGCCAAGAGAAATAGAATATAAAGAGAAATATATATATATATATATAAAGAGAGAGAGGGAGAGAGAGAGAGAGAAACAGAGAGAGAAAAAAAGAGAGAAAGAGGAGAGAAAGAGAAAGAGAGAAAGAGAAAGAGAGAAAGAGAAAAAAAAATAGAACCCAAGCAACCAGAAACCACATCACACAAAGCTTTGATAAACTAATTGCTCATTTGTACGATTGCGTTTCACTGATGCCAACACGACGGTCTGCAATTGCAAATCAAGTGGCACAGAAATGGAGTCGTTCACTAGCCTACGTCAGTTGAAGTCAGCTACTTAGTCAATATCACACAATAGCGACTAAGTAAGTGTTCTGAAACCTCCGCTCTCAATAAAGAAAAAAAGAAAAAAAAGTAATAATAATAATAATAGTAATAATAATAATAATAATAATAGTAATAATAATTATTATTATAACAATAAAAATAATAATAATAACAATACTACTACTACTACTATTAATAATAATAAAATAATAATAATGATGATTACAATCATTATGATGACAATGATAATGATAATGAAAATGATAATAATGATAATCATAATAACAATAATGATAATGATAAAATAACTATGAAGATTCTGATATTATTAATAGATATGATGATGATAACGACAATCACAATACTGTAATATAATACTAGTAATAATAATGATAATGATTAAAATAATAATAATAATGATGATAATGATAACAGCAATAATAGTAATGATAACAAAAGCAAGATCGACAACAACAACAACAATGATATAATAATAACAAAAATGATAATGATAATGATATAATAATAATAATAATAATAATAATAATAATAATAATGATAATATAATAATAACAACAATATCAACAACACCTCTTTTACTCGCAAAGACACAAACATCTTTACCAATCACAACCCACTTTACACTGCCACTATTTAGGGACAATTTGCTCCACTCGCAAACGCAACACATCAGCACAATACATTACTACGTTAGCTGACTAATCAACACTTGATTTAATCTCCTTTAGGATCCCAGTCAGACCACCTTCGGCAAAGAGGAAAGGCTAAGGATGAATTACGTGGTTTATAGACACACTCTCTGTAATATAATCGTAAACACGTAAACACGTCGTGTATCGGCTCAGAGATATTTAGTGTTGTTTTTTCTCTGGAAAGAGAGAGAGAGAGAGAGAGAGAGAGAGAGAGAGAGAGAGAGAGAGAGAGAGACAGAGAGACAGGGGAGAGAGAGAGAGAGATAGGAATAGAGAGAGAGGAAAGAGAGAGGAGAGAAAGAGAGGAGAGAGAGAGAAGAAGAGAGAGAAAAGGAGAGAGACACAGACAGACAGACACAGAGAGAGAAAGATAGATAAATAGATACACAGATAAAGAGAGAGAGAGAGGGGGGGGGGGGAGAATATATGCGGAAGTGAAGGATTATAAAAAAAATGAAGCATGTGGAAGGCAAGGGAAGATAATGGAAATGTGAGATTGAGAAGTTCTTGGAAAAATATGAATGAATCAATGATAATAGAAAATAACTGCCCTTGTTTTCTTACCTGCAAACTTTAATGCATAATGCTTTTTCAGTTTTGATACGAGGTCGCATATTATCATTATCATTAATGCATTAGCAGCTAGCTAAGCAGCGATTTTCTGTCGTTGTCTTCCTGCCTGCCTGCCTATCTGCATTCCTGCCTGCCTGTCTGTATGCCTGCCTGTCTGCATGCCTGCCTCCTTATCTGCATGTCTGCATGCCTGTCTGCATGCCTGTTTACCTGTCTTCCTGCCTGTGTCTGTCTGTCTACCTGCTTGCCTGCCTGATTATCTGCCTGTCTGCATACCTGACTACCTGCCTGTCTGCATGTCTTCCTGCCTGTCTGCCCCTGTTTGTCTGCCTGCTTGTCTGTCTGTATACCTGCAAGCCTGCCTGCCTGTCTCCTCCACCCCCCCCCCTTCCCCCTATCTCCCCCCTCTCTTCTTTCTCCTCCACCCCCCTCCTTCCCCCTATCTCTCCCCCCTCTCTTCTTTCTCCTCCCCTCCTCCTTCCCCCTGTCCCCCCCTCTTCTTTCTCCTCCACCCCCCCTTCCCCCTATCTCCCCCCCTCTCTTCTTTCTCCCCCAATCCCCCTCCTTCCCCCTATCTCCCTCCCCCCTCTCTTCTTTCTCCTCCACCCCCCTCCTTCCCCCCCACCTCTCGAGGGCAGCAGATAAAAGCATCTTTATCTCGAAGACGTGGCGAGGGTCCTTGATTGTCTTGCAGCTTCCACCCACTCGCCTCCCTTCGCCTCCTGCACGTCTCTTGCAATCTTTCTTGTGTCCGTTGGTTCTGCCCTCACCCTTTGTTGTTGTTGTTTTTTTCTTTTCTCTTTTCCTTTTCACTACAATCCTCTTTTCCTTATATTCTATTTCTTTCTAGTTCCTTTTTTACTGCTTTTCTTAGTTTCCCTTCATTTTTTTTCTCTTTCTATCACTTCTTCCTACTTCTTCCTTCTTTCCTTTCCTCTTCTCCCTCCATTTTTCCTCGTCTCTCTCTCAATCCTCTCTTCTTTTATTCTGATCCTTTCCAGTCCCTGTCTATCCCTTTCTTTTCCTAATTTCCCTCCACATTATATTTTTTATCACTTCTTCCTACTCCCTTCTTCCCCTTCCTCTTTTTATTCCCCCATCTCTCTCTCTTTCTGTATCTCCCTCTCCTTTCCCTTTACCTTTATCCACTTCAGTATCCTCGACCCTCCCTTCCTTCCTTCCCTTCCTCCCTATTCTCTTCTCTATTATCTGTCCTTCCTTCTCTCTACTCCCTCTCCTCCCATTCTTCATCTCCCTCGGTATCTTCATTTCTTTCCTCTCCTTCTCGCTCCTTGTTCAGTTACATTTAACATGCAGGGTACACTACTTTCCTATCATTACTGATAATACAGAAGTAGGATAATCATGATAATGAGAACAATGATGATGATGATAATAATAATGATGGTGTTAATGATAATAATACCAACGATGATAATGGTATTCATAATGATACTAACAATGCTATTGATAATAATGATAAAAATTATAATAATAACAATAACAATGATAATAATAATAATGATGATGATGATGATGATGTTAATGATAATAATAAAAACGATGATACTGATATTCATAATGATACTAACAATGATAATGATGATAATGATAATGATAATGATAATGATAATGATAATGATAATAGTAATAATAATAATAATAATATGAATAATAATAATAATAAGGATGATAAGAAGTATAATTATAATGATGATATCATTAATGATGATAATAATGATAATGAAAATAATAGCAGTAGTAATACTGCCACCACTAGCACTATTATTACTACTACTAATACTACTACTAATGATGCTCCTGTTGATATTACAACTGTTACTACTAGTACTGATAATGGTAATAATAATGATGATAATGACAATAACACCAACAACAATAATAATTATAATTAATGATAATTATAATTACAATAATGATAAAGATAATGATAACGATAATGAAAACAACAATATTGATAATGATTATGATAAAATTGATAATAACAGTAGCAGTAATGGTAGAGTAGTAGTAGGAATAGTGGTTATAGCACTATAGTAGTAGATGTAATGGTAGTTGTAACAATAATTACAGCATATGTAGTAATAATGATAATGATAATAATAATGATTATGATAATGATGATACCAACAACAACAACAATAATGATCCTTAGAGTAATAATAATAATCATAATAATAATGATCATAGTAATAATAATAATAATAATAATAATAATAATAATGTCTAATTTCTTAACCCAGATATATGCATAAATTTTTTTTCATGAAATAAATTGATTTGACAATCATTTAAACCTAAAAGACTTCTGAACAGGACGACTTTATAAACAAATCTTTCAATTTTACTTAGTAGCCTTTGATATTAATTCGTCGCCAATCACTCTTGCACCGGACATGGCCAGGCGTCGCGGCACCCTTTTGATAGTTATAATAACGTCAACATTTTTGGATTCCAGTGCCTAGGATTTTCTTCGGCCACAGCAGAGACCAGGACTCCCCCAGTCGTAGTGTGGTAGCAGTCTTCTGTAAAATTGTTGCGAGATATCCGTAAAAGCTGTTACTAATGAAGCCGATATGTCACGGTCTTAATGTAGAGTGAATGTTAGATTATTATAATTTTTTTATTATTAATGATTATTATCTTTGTTATCCTACTGATTATATACTTTCCTTTGATAGTTTTTGTTAATGTCAGTTTTAATTTGTTGCAACATCGTCAACTTTGTGGTAATTAAGAGATACTAAGTAATTATTGGAAGAAATACAATTGTGATGATTCGGTTCGAAGTTATAACTAATAATTACTTAGAAGAAATCTAAATGATTATTTGATAATTCATTTGATTTTCCCTAATATTTCAGATTATCTTAGGAAGGTTAATACAATTTCTTTAGGGATCTATGTTGTGAGTCGACAGTCTCTGAACATTTGACGTATGGGTACACTCCCTACGATGACAAATAATTTGGGGTAAGAGCTGGAGCACAGCCTTGGAAATCTTGCCTGTGGTCGATTTTTGATTGGATGAATCATTAAAATGACAACAACCCTCAGTTCTGTCGACAAAAAAAAAGAAAAAAAAAAAGATAGAAAGAAAGAAAAACTGTCGTTAGACATTTTCAAAAAGTGTCTCGCAACAGCATCGCTTGTCATTGTTGCTGCGCTTCTGCCAAAGGGTTTGGTTCCAACTGTACTCAAGTTGACGAGTCTAAATTCAGCATTATTATTGAACTACTTTACATGATTAATCGTCATTTTATCAGTATTGCATTATGCGAAAGCGGTAGATATAGGTTGGTAGTTATTATCATCTTAAAACTGTGATGAACTATGGAAATGAGCGGAAAACTACAGCGTACTTTTTTTAAAAAGTAAAGTAAAATTATCTAAAGTTTCTGGTATGCTTTACAAAGTTCGAGACTACATGAACATTGATAATCTAAAGCAGTTCTATCTATCGCTTGCCTATTCACATGTATTATATTACTCTGCAGTTAGAGTTGGTGGCAATAAGACAAGTCTCCACTCCCTCGAATTGGCTCAGAAAAGGTTGATAGGGATTATGACCTACAAAGCCTATAATGATCACACCAGTCAAATTTTCAAACTATCTCTGTTAAAATTGAAAGATATTTTTCTTCCTTCAAACTAGTCTTTTTGTGTACAAATCAGTGAACTGCTTAATTCCGTCAGAAAATGATTTCCATGTGTTCAGGCACTCTTTTAATACACGAGGAGTTCATGAAACTCTAACACTTCCTCAGAGTAGGACTCGTCATGCTCAACAAAGTCTAATATACAGGGGAGCCAAGATATGGAATTCTATTGATGAATCCATTAAACACATCTCATCCATTAATTCCTTTAAACTTGCCTTGAAAAAACACTTATGTTGTGACTACTAGTCTGGAGCTTAATCTTTTTTTTCTAGTTTTACCTTAGTTTCTCTGAAAATGTGTATATCCAAATTATTTTTAATTACTTTATGTGTGTATTTCTTTTTATTCGTCGGCACTTGTATTCCAATTTCCTTATGTTTTTATGTTTGAATTTCCTATGTTTTCCACTTTTAGCATTTTAATATTTTTATGTTTATATTTGTACTATATTTTTCTTACTAGATTTATGTTTGCATTTAACAACTTTCATATTCGTTTTATAAGTCACATGTTTAACTTTTTACTCATCTTTTGTTACATTTTAATTAGTCATATGTTAATTTTTTTATTAGTCTTTTGTTCTTTTTTATTAGCCATATGTTCATAGTTTCACTAGTTTTATGTTGTTTATATTTGATTTATGTTTGTATTCCTCTGATTTGTTTGTTTGTTTATGTTTTACTGTCATTTTACTTGCTTATCCTTGTTTTTTATTTTGTCATTTGCTAATATTATTACTAGATGAATATTTGTATCTACTCTAGTCTTATGCCTAGTCATCATTAGCCCTATGCTTATTTATTTTCTATTTTAAACTTATGTTAACTATTTGAATTTCCAAAATATCAGCAAAGGAGTTATAGCTGAGCTGACTATTATGCCAAACTGCATTTTTATATTATAATTTGTTTCAATGTATCAACTTTTCTGGCGATAAAGAATAAATCAGTCAATCAATCTTTCGTCTGTCAATCCTGGCTTCGAACATCTTTAATTGTTTCGAATATATCAGTTTATAAACCGATACTGTTTCCCACTGAAATTGTATAGGAGTTTACACTGTCATTTTCAATATGCATACACGATTAAAATATTTATGTATATTTCGAGATGAATTATGTAATAATCTTTTGACTTTACAAACGCATTTGGTAAACACAACGTGAACCTGTCTGGATACCGCCCCCTTTTCACATGCGCCATATAACACTTCTTTCTTCTTTTATAGAGTTTTAGACTATATAGCAGTCTATACTCCCTGGATTTTTCTTTGTGGTTCTTCGTTGTTTTCAGATTATATCGATTATTCATTTTTCTCTGAAAGGAAGGTGTTTGTGTGTCTCAGAATGTAATACTTCTCTGTGGGTGGTTGATCTGCACCTGTGATTAATAAATTCAGATCAGGATTTTGCATTTTTATCTTGTTTAGTGATTGTATTAAATTAGTTTTGTATGAATTAAATCTTGGGCATCGTAGGATTAAATGCCCTGGTGTTTCTTCGTGATTGTTACACCAAAGGCACATTGGATCTGTTTCTATTTTTAACTTGTACAATTGTTTTTTAAGTCTTGTGTGTTTTGTTATTCTTCTTGTAATGCTCACATCTATTTTTCTGTTTTGTGATCTTGCCAATGGCTGTGGGTTATATTTAATGTAATAATCTTTTGTGTTTAGCATCATTATAACTACTTAGAAGTTCTTTTGCCATTCTTGTTAGTTTGCTTACTTGTTATATTTTCGTATTCTTTAAATAATTCTAGTTTTTTTTTATATTTGAATTACTCGTTGTTTTACCTCTTTTTTTCCTGCTACATTGCTTTGTTACTGAATTCCAGTTAGGATGGTGTGCATTCAGGTCTCCTATTATCAATTTTGGTTCTTGTAGCTGGTCTATGTAATAGTGAAATTATTCTTTAGTTACATTATTGCAAGGACCGTATGTCAATATGATATCCATCTATTTTTCTCAATATTGTATTTTCGTTGCTAATATCTCAATCTTATAATTGTATCTATCATTTAGTTCTAATTTTTAAAACTGTATATCTTTCCTTATACATAGCATTAGACCTCCACCATTTGGTTTTCTCGATCTTTCCTAATTATCTCATAATTATTTATTGTAATATTGTCTTTACTTTTGAGCCAGGTTTCGCTTAAGGCGATTAATCCTGGGTTTTCTTTGCATATTAGATAGATCAGTTCTGTTTCTTTTTATTTTCTTTTAGAAGGAGTGTGCATTCTATAATCTTATTTTGTTCATTAATCAGATCCATTACTTCTTTTAAAAGGAGGGTGAAATCATTTATTGTTTATATAATTATTTTTAAGATAGAAAATATTAATGATAATGATCATGTAAATAATGATAATGATACTGATAAAGGTGATAATGTTAATGATCATGATACTGATTCTGATAATGATAATGATTAAGGTGATAATGATAATGATAATGGTAATGATAATGATCGTGTTAATGATAATGATAACAGATAATTCTGCTATTAACAATAATGATCACAGTGACAATAATAAAAATAATTATAAAACTTCTAATCATAATGATATTCATAATCAAATCATTAACAATAATATAGATGAAATTTTAACAACGATATAACAATAATGATGATAAAGAATGACAGTAAAAATAGCAATGATGATGATGTTTATAAAGACGATTATTACAGTAATGATGCTAGAACAATGATAAAGTTAATGATAATGATAAGAAATAATAATAATGATAATAATAATGATCACCATAATAATAATCATAATACTGATAATACTAACACTACACTAATGCTAATAATAATAATAATAATAATAATAATAATAATAATAATAATAATGATGAGGATGAGGATGATAATAATGATAATAATAATGATAATATAATAATGATAATGATACTATTACTACTACTACTACTTTTACTACTACTAATAATAATGAATAATAATGGCAATAATAATAATAATAATAATAATAATAATAATAATAATAATAATAATAATAACAATAAAAATGATAATAAAAAAATAATAGCAACAATAACGGCAACAACAACAACAACAACAAACAAAAATAATAATATTGATAATAACGATAATGATATTGATAATAACGAAGATAATAATAGTAATAATTGTAATAATGACTATAATATTGATGATAATAATGACAATAATAATAATGATAATAATAATAATAATAATAATAATAGTAATAATAATAATAATAATAATAATGATAATGATAAAATAACAATAATAATAATAATAATAATAATAATAATAATAATAATAATAATAATAGCAACAATAATTTTTAAAAGTAATAATGATAATAATAATAACTAATAATGATAGTATCAATAAAAATATAATAATAATAATAATAGTAATAATAATAATAATAATAATAGTAATAGTAATAGTAATGAAAATGAAAATGAAAATGAAAATGAAAATGAAAATGATGATAATAGTAATAATAATGTTGATAATTCTATTACTACTAACAATAGCAATTATAGTAAAAATAGTGATATTGATAATAACAGTTATAGCATAACAGAACTTTGAGAAAGGAAGATACTGTCAGAGGAAATAAATGGGGAGAAGGAAAGACAAGAGAGAAGATAAAGAGAGAAAAAAGGAAGATAAAAAAAATAATAAAATAAGTAGCGTGCGCGGCGAAAGGGGCAAAGGAGGAGAGGGAAGAGGAGGAAATGAAGTGGTAAAGAGGAGGAGAAAGAGAAGAGGGGAAGAGGGAAAGAGGGGGAGGGGAAAAAAAGGCTAAAGAAGCGAGGAAGAAAGAAAGTGGCATCAAATAGGGGAATGGGAAAACTGGAAAGAGGGGGTAGAGGAGAAGAGAAGAGAAGACAAGAACAGGAGAAGAGGAGAAGAAAAGAGGAGAAGAGAGGAAGAGGAGAAGAAAAGAAGAGAACAGGAGAAGAGAAAAGGGGAAAGGAGAAAAGAGAAGAGTAGAAGAGTAGAAGAGAAGAAGAGAAGTGAAGAAAAGGAGAAGAGAAGACGAGGAGAAGAGAACAAGAGAAGAAAAGAGAAGAGAAAAAGAGAAGAGGAAGAGAAGAAGACGAGAAGAGGAGAAAAGGAGAAGAGGAGAAGAGAAGAAGAAGAGAAGCGGAAAAGAGAAGCAGAGGAGCAGAGGAGAGGAGAAGACGAGGAGTAAGCGAAAGCCGGAGAAACCGGGGAGGCGGCAGAGATACGTCCGCGCCGCTCTGCTCACTCGTTCATCAGTTGGTAATGATGGCTACAATCCTGTTTTTTTCCCCGGCCGGAGCCGACCTCCGCCAGGGTGATTTAGGAGCCTTTCGTTTTCTTTCTCGGGCAAAGAAAACGGGGGCGGGAGGAGGAGCAAGGCGGGGGGGGGGGGTCTTGTGTGTTTTTGTGTGTTGAGGCGAGAGGTGGGGGGTGGGGGGTGGGGGTGGAAAGGCCGTGGGGGAAGTTAGGGGTGGGGTTGGGGGTGGGGGTTGTCCTGCTTTTTTTTTGCATGTCAGACGAGTTTAATTTAGGACTTTTTTTGCCTTCCGGAAGCAGCTAGAAGACAGTCTGAGTGGTGGCGAGCATTCTTTTTGCAATGTTCGCAACTTGGAGCACAGGCAGCATGAGGGAGTGATAGGGAGTTAGAAAAAGCGAAGGAAAATGGAAAGCAGAAGAGAGAGAGCATGTACATGCATACTGTACATACACGAACAGATACACCTTTGTCTGTCTGTTCCTTCCTTCCTTCCTCCTTCCCTCCCTTCCTCATTCTCTCTCCCCCCCCCTCTCTCTATCTATCTATCTATATATATGTGTGTTGTGTGTGTGTGGTACCCTCACACACACACACACACACACACATATTATACATATATATATATATATATATATATATATATATATATATATCATACATATATATATGTATACATATACATATATGCTTTCCGGGTAGGCGCTTGGAACATCCGGTCTTTGCGGCAGGATGAACGGTTACCTCTGCTATCGCGGGAACTGAAGCGACTGGGAGTTGAGGTGGCTGCCCTCTCAGAGTTGAGAAGACCTGGTAGCGGCACGATCAGTATGGGTGGGTACACCTACTACTGGTCTGGCCGCAGCGATGGTCACCACCTCCAGGGTGTAGCCATAGCCATCTCCAGTCGCCTTCAGCCCTCGGTAGTTGAGGTGTCACCGGTTGATGAGCGTATTATGGTATTGAGACTGAATCATGCCGATGTATGTAAAATTGATGTAAAAGAGGCGTTCTATGCCAAACTCGCATCTGTGGTAGACAATTGCTCCCGGCCAGATATTCGCATTGTTCTGGGCGACTTCAATGCGGTATCCGGCTGTGACCGAGCTGGCTATGAGTTGTCTGTCGGCCCCCATGGTTCGGAAGCTGATCCCAGCA
>NC_051396.1:14547635-14552635 GCF_015228065.2 Penaeus monodon | reverse complement strand
CTCTCTCCCTCTCTGACTTTCAATCCATAATAAAGATAATAATACACAATAACAGTAATAATCACAACAATAACGATAATACGAGAAGTGCATTTTCATCTCTTTCATTTCCAGAGAAGAAAGTGCATCCATTCCTTCAGGCAAATGATCATCCACTGACGAAATGACTCCGTCAGTCAATTCCTTTCAGGTTATCTTCACCGTCTGTAATTCACCTTCATTTTCTTTTCGCGATTCACTCTCCTCCTTGCTTCCTTCGTAAATAGCATCCCAGAATCTTGACTTATGTTAGTTTTTTTTTCCTTCATTTTTACTTTTATTTTGTGATTGATTATAAAGACTTACGGGCACGATAAGTCCAGTGGGTGGGAGTGGGGGTGGGGGTAAGGGGTAGAGAAACGGGTGAGGGGTAATTATAGGAAAGTAGATAGATAGATGGATTGATAGACAGATAGATAGATAGTTAGCGAGAGAGAGAGAGAGAGAGAGAGAGAGAGAGAGAGAGAGAGAGAGAGAGAGAGAGAGAGAGAGAGAGAGAGAGAGAGAGAGAGATACACTTTTTTCTGTACAACACATTCACGAGTAAACGTACATTAAATAAATTTCTATATATGAATGGATGTGATGTATATCGTATATATGATGTTTAGAGGAAGTATACGCCTATAATATATATTTTTATATTAGATGATTTATTTCTTTTCTATTGAAACACCAAAAAATACTCATATATGATCACAAACGCGAATATGTCCGTACATTCAAAATAATCCGACTACGAAAAAAAAATCAATTATTCTTCTGCATATATCCGTTCATGAAATTCCATAACACACTACGTAGTTCATGCACATTACACAATCACCTTTTGCTTTAGAAGAACACAATGCAACATTTGATTCACCTGCAAACAAACCCTCGATCAAGACATAGATATCCCTTACGTCATCCTGCTCCCTTTTTAATACTCCTTGATTGTCATGTCTCATTCTCCTCCCTATTTCGCTCTTCATTAACGTCCTGATTTTAATTAACCGTGATCTCTCGAAAACTTTCATACGTGAACAAAGGAGGAGGAGGAGGAGGAGGAGGAGGGAGGAGGAGGAGGAGGAGGAGGAGGAGGAGGAGGGAGGGGGAGGAGGAGGAGGAGGAGGAGGAGGGAGGGGAGGAGGAGGGGAGGAGGAGGGGAGGAGGGAGGGGAGGAGGAGGAGGAGGAGGAGGAGGAGGAGGAGGAGGAGGAGGAGGAGGAGGAGGAGGAGGAGGAGGAGGAGGAGGAGGAGGAGGAGGAGGAGGAAGGGGAAATAGATAGAGAAAGATGATGAAGAATAAAAATAAGAGGCAGCAAAAAAAGAAAAAAAAAGAAAAAGAAGAAGAAGCAGAAGTAGAAGAAGAAGCAGAAGAAGCAGAAGCAGAAGCAGAAGAAAAAGAAAAAGAAGAAGAAAAAGAAGCAGAAGAAGCAGAGGCAGAAGAAGAGAAGAAGAAGCAGAAGAGCAGAAGCAGAAGAAGAAGCAGAAGAAAAAGAAGAAGAAGAAGAAAAAGAAGAAGCAGAAGAATAAGAATAATAATAAGAAACACACGCGAGCGACCGAGGCTCCAGCTTAGATAGGAAGCCTCTCTCTCTCTCTCTCTCTCTCTCTCTCTCTCTCTCTTTCTCTCTCTTTCTTTCTCTCTCTCTCTCTCTCTCTCTCCCTCTCTCTCTCTCTCTCTCTCTCTCTCTCTCTCTCTCTCTCTCTCTCTCTCTCTCTCTCTCTCTCTCTCTCTCTCTTAGCGAGCGCTGACCTCGATAATATTCCAGTAATTCCATTCTACTCTGCTCTGCTTCCCTATAGTTTAGGACTCTCGAGCCAGCCAGGCGATTGGCGTGAAAGGAACGGAGGAATAAGGCGGAGGGAGTCTGTACAAAGAAGAGAGGGAGGTAGGGAGAGAGAAGAGAAAGAGAGGGAGGTAGGGAGAGAGAAGAGAAAGAGAGGGAGATAGGGAGAGAGAAGAGAAAGAGAGGGAATGGGAGTGAAGAGAGGAGAGAAGAGGAGAGAGAAGAAATAGAGAGAAGCGAAGGGAAGAAAAGAGATTAAAGGAGAAGAGTGAAGAGGAGAGGAGAAAACGAAAGAAGGGAAGGAAAGAAAAGAGAATAGAAGTGGGTAGAGGAGAGAGGAGAAAACGAGAAGGGAAGGGAATAGAAGGGAATGGAAGAGAAGAGAAGAGAAGAGAGAAAGAGAGTGAGAAATAGAAGAGAAAAAGATGACAAAGAGAGGAAAAGAGATGAGAAAAGAAAATACAAGAAGGGAAGAAAAGAGAAGAAAGAGAAGAAAAGAGAAGAAAAGAGAAGAAAGATATATATATATATATATATATATATATATATATATATATATATATATATATATTATAGAGAGAGAGAGAGAGAGAGAGAGAGAGAGAGAGAGAGAGAGAGAGAGAGAGAGAGAGAGAGAGAGAGAGAGAGGAGAGAGAGAGAGAGAGAGAGAGAGAGAGAGAGAGAGAGAGAGAGAGAGAGAGAGAGAGAGAAGAGAGAGAGAGAGAGAGAGAGAGAGGAGAGAGAGAGAGAGAGAGAGAGAGGAGAGAGAGAGAGAGAGAGAGAGAGAGAGAGAGAGAGAGAGAGGAGAGAGAGAGAGAGAGAGAGAGAGAGAGGAGAGAGAGAGAGAGAGAGAGAGAGAGAGAGAGAGAGAGAGAGAGAAGGGGAGAGTTAAAGGTACTGAGTCATTTGATAGATAATCTTATAGGCTCGTTAAATAGACAGGCTTAAGGAGAGAGGCGAGGGAAGAGATAATTGGGAGAGAGAGAAAGAAAAAGAAAAACAAGAGAGCATAACGGGGGTGAAAATAATTAATAATGAAAGAGGAGAAAGAGAGGAAGGGAGACAGGACGAGAGCAAGAGGGAAGAGAGAATTGAAAAGGAGAGGACAGTAAAAGAAACAATAATGATAATAACATTATTGCAACAAAATTGATAATAATATTCTAATTACAGTAGCAATAACAACAACACTGATGATGAGATTCTAAGTACATAGCAATAACAACATTAATTATAATAAAGTTATGGCAACAACAATAATGAAAACATAATACCACACCACCAATGATGATATTAATATTATAACAACGACAGCAACAGCAAATACAATGATGATACTATTATAATAACAATAACAACAATAATGATAATATTCTAAATGCAATAGCAACAACAAAGTAATGATAATAACATCATGACAACACAATAACAGCGATGATGATGATATTATGACAATAGGATCACCAATATAGATAATAACATGACAATAGCAACAACAACAACAATAATAACAGTAACATTGTGATAACAACAATAGTTTTGATAATATTCTACCTACAATAGCTACAACAACAATAATAACATCATGGCAAAACAATAATGCTAACATTATGACAACAACAGCAATAACAACAATAACAACAAACATGATGATAATAACAGAATGATAAAAAAACAACAGCAATAATAATAACATTATACTACAATGGCAACAACACAAAAACAACAAAATAATAACATTATGCCAACAACAAGTAATGATAATAAGAATGAGACCAAAGAATACTAATTAGGGTTTGATGATATCAGTGATGATATTAATGATATCTCGCCAATAACGGATCAAATGAAAAACAGGTGATAATGATAAAAGTAGTAATAATAAGACCAATAATGAATGTAAAAATACCTATGGCAGTAATGGTAACAATGATAATCATCAATGATTACTATTATTTTTATGATATCTCTCTCTCCGTACCCCGCCCTACTCTCCGTCTTTTCCTTATATACTTATATACTTATATAATCGAAATCTACATATTTTCCTATCGACCCTGTCTATCTATCTATTTACATTAATATGTCTATCTGTATTTATTACTCACTTATTCCTTCCTTCCCGTCCGTGCCCCCCCCACTCCCCGCCCCTATCACACCCCTACCTACCCCACCCCCTGCCTCTTCCCCCCTCCCTACTCCCTGCCTCTCCCACACCCCTCCCTACCCCCCTGCCTCGCTCGCTCCCCTTTATCAGTTACATATCACTGTTCATTCAGCAATTAATCCGTCAGCAGTTACTGGTTTGGTGTATTTAATTGCTCTATATAAACAATTATGGATGGCATTTACCTGTGATTGCTACTCGATATTGATAAAAATTTGTTTGCGAACTGCAGTTACATATTTTGAAAAAAAAAAAGCTTTTGATAGCACATTTTTTGCATTCTGATTTTTCCCCAGTGAATAATGTATGTGTTAATAAACACGTCAAGCACCATATGTTTTTTTATCTTGTATAATTACATACATCAATATATATATATATATATATATATATATATATATATATATATATATATATATATATATATGTATGTATGTATGTATGAAAAACCACCGCTCTAAATTGCTAAATAAAAATCATGGAAGCCCATGATCGTCAAGGCCGCGGTGGCCGAATGGATAGAGCGTCGGACTCAAGACTGTCACGACGGCAATCTGAATTCGAGGGTTCGAGTCACCGACCGCCGCGTTGTTCCCTTGGGCAAAGGACTTCACCTTGAATGCCTACCTAGCCACTGGGTGGCCAAGCCAGCCCAAGTCAAGTGCTGGTCCCAAGCCCGGATAAATAGAGAGAATGATTACCTAAAAGGTACCACCGGCACTCTCCGTGGAAAGGAACTGGGGACCCTACCACGTACTCACTCCAAGAGCATCACAACATGAAAACTACAATTAAGTATCATGCTGTGACCACGGCGGCTCAGACATGAACCTACCGTTAAAAGAAGAAGATGTATGTATGCATGTATATACATATATATATGTATATATATATATATATATATATATATATATATATATATATATATATATATATATATCATATATATGTATGTATGTATGTATATATGTATATATGTATATAAACTATATATAATATATATATAATATATATATATAA
>NC_051396.1:14537635-14540135 GCF_015228065.2 Penaeus monodon | reverse complement strand
CTGAATAGTAGTATATGAAAGAAAGCAATAAATATGATGATAAAAGAGACAACTTTCAGTTTCAGAAAGCCCATTTTCTTGTCACCGTGTTAAAAACAATCGATCGCTTGACAACGAGAATCACTCATAATCACAACCAAATAAAAAATTATAATATACATGGCTGACTTTTCCCTTTTATCAAAACATTTTTCATAACCCTCCGTAACAATATATATATATATATATATATATATATATATATATATATATATATTGACACTCTAAAATATATTTATAGTCTTATGTTCTCTCTCTCTCACTTTCTCTTCTGTTCATTTTCCCTCCCTCCCCCCATTCTCTTTTTCTCCCTCTTTCGCTCGCACTATATCGCCCCTAACTTTGGCCGAAGTCTGATACATGTTAAAACTGTAAAGGCGTAAAAATGGTCAAAGAGAAAATGCTATAAGCCACATTTCATTCACATTTCTAAAAGTTTTGGTTCGGAACACAAAGTTATCTTGCACGCATTTGCAAGAATACACACACCAAAAAAACTTATCAAAGAAAAATAATCTATTCAATAATAAAGAGTGCTACTTTAAAATCACACGAAAAAATCACGGCCCTCGCGATGGTGAGATTAGATTAATTAATCCTTTCCTGTGTTATACGATAAAAGTACTACAGGATTAATTAGAGCGAAGTACAGCAAAAATTTAATGTAAATATTGTTGTGTTGCATAAATATTTACACAGCAGAGTATGGAATCTGCAGATCTATTATTGTTCTTGCTACTGTGATAGTTTTTGCTTTTATTATTATCATTGTGATTGGCATTATTGATATGATTGTTATCATTATTGTCATCATTTTTATTATTATCATTATTGTTATTATTATTGTTATTGTCACTATAATCATAATAATTGTTTTCATTGTTATTATTATTATTATTAAAATCTTCAAAATAATTATCATGATGATGATTTTTATTATTATCGCTATCATTATTTTTATCATTATTGTTGTTGTTGTATTGATTATTATCAATACAACAACAATAATAATGATATTAATAATACTTATTATTATCATGATGATGATCATCATTATTGTCAGGATTATTATTATTATCATTATCATTAGTATCATCATTTCCATCATTATTATCATCATTATGACTATTATTATTATTATCATCATTATGACTTATTATTATCATCGTTATGACTGATGTTATTATTATCATCGTTATGACTGATGTTATTATCATCACAATGACTGTTATTATTGTTGTTGTTGTTATTATTATAATTTTTGTTGATAACATTATTGATATTAACATATTATATTTATTATTACCATTATCATCACCCTTCTTCTTTTTCGGCTCACGGGTCGCCAAAGCGGAATGATCTGCATTATAGGCTCGGGAGCAGCACGGGACATTCTGCTGGATTGTCGACTCCCATGTCTGTAGGTAATCGAGGTTCCTTGCCTTACCCAGGGGAACAGCGCATCATTATTATCATTATTAGCATCATCATCATGAGTGTTATTATCACCATTATTATTATTATTGTTATTATTATCATTAATATTATCATTATTACTATTAATATTATTATTATCATTATTATAATCATTATCACTATTATTATTACTATCATTATCATTATCATTGTCATCATCATCATCATCATCATCATCATCATCATCATCATCATCATCATCATCATCATCATCATCATCATCATCATCATCATCATTATTATTATTGTTATTATTATTATTATTATTATTATTATTATTATTAATATTATTATTATTACCATCATCATTATATCCGTTATCATTATTGTTGTTATAATTTTTATTATTATTATTGCTATTGTTGTTATTATTATTGTTATTATTGTTATCATTATTATTACTATTATTATTATTATCATCATCATCGTTATCATAATCATCGTCATTATTTTTATTATTATCACTGTCATATATCACTGTCATTTTTATACTACTACGATTATTATTATTATTATTATTATTATTATTACTATTATTATTATTTTCATCATCATCGTTATCATCATCATCGTCATTATTTTTATTATTATCAATTATTTTTTTTATTATTTCTCATTATTATTATTATCATTACTAATATGATGATGATCATCATCAATGTTATTATCATCATTATTGTTATCGTTAGTATCATTATTATCATCAATGTGATAACGATAATAATTATTGTTATTATCATAATGATAATTATTATATCATTATAATTATCAATATAATTAGTATTATCATTATCGTTATCTTTATGATTATTATCATATTATTATTATTAGGTAATCATTATTATTATTGTCATTATTATTGCTACTGTTTTCATTATTACCATTATCATTAGTAGTAGTAGTAGTATCATCAGTATTATTATTTCTTTCATTATTATTACTTTCTTTTGTCATTATTATTATTACTAGTATCATCAGTATTATT
>NC_051396.1:14510662-14530662 GCF_015228065.2 Penaeus monodon | reverse complement strand
CCCAGCCTTTAACAGTTCAGCAGGGATATCACCAATCCCTGCAGCTTCCACTCTTCAGCTTGGAAACGCCATCCAACCTCGGGTAGGGTAGGAGGTTTCTCATTGATGGGCGGGTCTGGCACAGGCATTGTGACATTGCTTACATCCAAGCTAACTGTTGGAGGGTCTACCTGGACAATTCAAATACTCAGCCCAACGTTCACGAAAACCCAACATGATCTGAGATAATCATCCACCGCTGATCGGAACTGCAGTCATCTGTGAGAAAGGGGTTAGAGTTCAGTTTTCTCAGGGGTTGGTAGGCAGGGCGAAGGGCCTTTACCAAGAAATGGCCTTCAATCTCCTCAGCAAGATTTCCCGATGAACTGTTCCTTGTCCCTTCTCAGCAGTGTCCGAGCCCTACACACCCATGGAGCGACGCAAGACTTGATTGCCATTCAGCCAAGCCATGCGACACGCTTCAATGGCCTCTAATGTCTCCAGGGAGATGGAATTTTGCCTTGCCCTCGGGCGTATGCCAATGGACTCCTGAGCTGCTTCGAGTGTTACGCACTTGAAAGCTCCCCCAGAGCGACTGGGTCCATCAGGATGCCGATTTTTATGAATCGGTCAGGACTGCCATGGTGAACCCACAGGCACACACCTCCTCCCCTTTGTCCATCCAGGTGAAAAAACCTTAGGGTGGCCACTGGAGGGACGGGGGGTTTGAAGTGGACCTGCAGGATTTTCCACAACCAGCCTATGGGGCAGTGCCACAGAACTCGGCACTCCGGTAAACCCTGCAGTTCTGGAGGATCCTCCATCGCGTGCTAACAAGAATGTGGTCGATCTCCTTGGCCACTGTACCCGTATCGCTGTACCATGTCCAGCGATACAGGTTGGAGCGCGAGTACCAGGAGCCAGAGATCCTCATTTTCTGGGACCTAGCAAAGTCCCGGAGAAGGAGGCTATTCTCGCTGCTGGGATCAGCTCCCGAGCCATGGGGGCCGACAGCCAGCTCGGTCACAGCCGGATACCGCATTGAAGTCGCCCAGAAAAATGCGAATATCTGGCCGGGGGCAATTGTCTACCACAGATGCGAGTTTGGCGTAGAACGCCTCTTTCACATCAATTTTACATACATCGGTAGGAGCGTATACAGCAGTAAGAGACATGAAGCCAAAAGCATGCTTCAGGGCAGAGGGCAGCCACCTCAATTCCCAGTCGCTTCAATTCCCGCGATAGCAGAAGTAAACCGCTTTATCCTGCCGCAAGGACCGGATGTTCCAAGCGCCTACCCGGAAAGCATATATGTATATGTATACATATATATATATGTATAATATACATATATATATATATATATATATATATATATATATGTATATTATACATATATATATATATATGTGTGTGTGTGTGTGTGTGAGGGTACACACACACACACACATATATATAGATAGAGAGAGAGAGAGAGGGGGAGGAAGAGAGGGAAGGAGGAAGGAAGGAAGGAACAGACAGACAAAGGTGTACCTGTTCGTGTATGTACAGTATGCATGTACATGCTCTTCTCTCTTTCTGCTTTCCATTTTCCTTCGCTTTTCTAACTCCCCATCACTCCTCATGCTGCCTGTGCTCCAAGTTGCGAACATTGCAAAAAAAAATGCTCGCCACCACTCAGGACTGTCTTCTAGCTGCTTCCGGAAGGCAAAAAAAGTCCTAAAATTTAAAATCGTCTGACATGCAAAAAAAAAAAACAGGACAACCCCACCCCCACCCCACCCCTAACTTCCCCCACGGCCTTTCCACCCCACCCCCCACCCCCACCTCTCGCCTCAAAACACAAAAAACAAAACAAGACCCCCCCCCCCCGCCCCTTTCTCCCCCTCACCGCCCGTTTTCTTTGCGAGAAAGAAAACGAAAAGGCTCCTAATCACCCTGGCGGAGGTCGGTCCGGCCGGAAAAAAAAAAGGGTTGTAGCCATCATTACCAAAACTGATGAACGAGGGGAGCAGAGCGGCGCGGACGTATCTCTGCCGCCTCCCCCGGGTTTCTCCCGGGTTCGCTTACTCCTCGTCTTCTCCCTCCTCTGCTTTCCTCTGCTTCTCTTTTCCTCTTTTTTCTCTTTTCCGCTTTCTTCTTCTTTTCCTTGCTCCCTCTTCTTCTCTTTTCGCTTCTTTTCTTCTTCTTTTCCTTTTTCCTTTTCTCTTTCTCGTCTTCTTCCTTCCTCTTCTCTTTTTTCTCTTCTCTTTTCTTCTCTTCTCTTCTCCTTTTCCTCTTTTTCGTCTTCTTCTCTTTCTCTTTCTCTTTTTTCTTTCTCCTGTTCTTTTCTTTTCCTTTTCTCCTCTTTTCTTCTCCCCTTTTTCCTGTTCTTGTCTTCTCTTCTCTTCTCCTCTACCCCCTCTTTCCAGTTTTCCCATTCCCCTATTTGATGCCACTTTCTTTCTTCCCCGCTTCTTTAGCCTTTTTTTCCCCTCCCTCTTTCCCTCTTCCCCTCTTCCTTTCTCCTCCTCTTTACCACTTCATTTCCTCCTCTTCCCTTCCTCCTTTGCCCCTTTTGCCGCGCCGCTACTTATTTTATTATTTTTTTTATCTTCCTTTTTTCTCTCTTTATCTTCTCCCCTTTTCTTCCTTCTCCCCATTTATTTCCTCTGACAGTATCTTCCTTTCTCAAAGTTCTGTTATGCTATAACTGTTATTATCAATATCACTATTTTTACTATAATTGTTATTGCTAGTAGTAATAGAATTATCAATATTATCATTTTCACTTTCACTTTCACTTTCACTTTCACTTTCACTTTCACTTTCATTTTCATTTTCATTTTCATTACTATTACTATTACTACTATTATTATTATTATTATTACTATTATTATTATTATTATATTTTTATTGATACTATCATTATTATTTATTATTATCATTATTACTTTTAAAAATTATTGTTGCTATTATTTTATTATTATAATTATTATTTTTTTATATTATTATCATTAAACATTATTATTATTATTATTATTGTTACTATCATCATCATTATTATTATTATTATCATTATTATTATTTTATTATTGTTATTTTATTATTATTATTATTACTATTATTATTACTAATATTATTATTATTATTATTATTATTATTATCATATAATTATTATTATCATTATAATTATCATCATCATTATCACTATCACTAATAACATTATAATTATAATTATTAATATTATCATCATTACTCTTTCACTATTGTTATTGTTATTACATTAAATTTTATTGTCATTATTATTATCAATATTATAGTCTTATTACAATTATTACTATTATTATCTTCGTTTTTTTCAATATCATTACGTTATTATCAATATTATTATTTTTGTTTGTTGTTGTTGTTGTTGTTGCCGTTATTTTTCTATTATTTTTTTTATTATCTTTTTTATTTTATTATATTTTTATTATTTTATTATTATTATTTATTATTATTAATTATTATTATTATTATATTATTTTATTTTATTATTATTGCCATTATTATTCATTATTATTATAATAGTAAAGTATAGTATTATTTAATAGTATCATTATCATTATTATTATCATTCATCATTATCATTATTATTATTATTATTGTTATTATTCATTATTATCACCCTTTCATCCTCATAATTATTATTATTATTATTATTATTATTATCATTATTATTATCAATTATTATTATTATTATTTTATTATTATTTATTTTTATTATTATTATTATTATTATTTATTATTTTTAAATTTTTTATTATTTTATTATTATTATTATTATCATCATCATCATTATCATTATCATTATCATTATTATTATTATCATCATTAGTATTATCATTAGTGTCCAGTGTTAGTATTATCAGTATTATGATTTTTATTATGGTGATCATTATATTAATCATTATTATTATTATTGTTTTTATCATTATTATTATTATCACATCATTATTATTACCATTGTTAACAGTTGTATTTGTTTTATTATTGTGTTATCGTTATTATTTTTTCTTATCATTATCATTAACTTTATCACTGTTCTAGCATCATTACTGTAATAATCGTCTTTATAAACATCATATCATTGCTATTTTACTGTCATTCTTTATCATCATTATTGTTTTTATCGTTGTTAAAATTTCATCTATATTATTGTTTAAAGATTTGATTATGAATACATTATGATTAGAAGTTTTATAATTATTTTTATTATTGTCACTGTGATCATTATTGTTATAGCAGAATTATCTGTTATCATTATCATTAACACGATCATTATCATTCCATTTTCATTATCATTATCACCTTTAAACATTATCATTATCGAATCAGATCATGATCATTAACATTATCACCTTTATCAGTATCAACATTAACATTTCACTTTATCAGTATCATTTCAATTTTCATGACATTATCATTTATTTTCAATTGCCATTATCATTATTTTCATGATCATTATCATTAATATTTTCTATCTTAAAAAATTATTTAAAAAATAAATGATTTCACCCTCCTTTTAAAAGAAGTAATGGATCTGATTAATGAACAAAATAAGATTATAGAATGCACACTCCTTCTAAAAGAAAATAAAAAGAAACAGAACTGATCTATCTGATATTCAAAGAAAACCCAAGATTAATCGCCTTAAGCGAAACTTGGCTCAAAAGTAAAGACAATATTACAATAAATAATTTGAGATAATTAGGAAAGATCCCAGAAAACAAATTGGTGGAGGTCTAATGCTATGTATAAGGAAAGATATACAGTTTTTAAAATTAGAACTAAAAGATAGATACAATTATAAGATTGAGAAAATTAGCAACGAAAATACAATATTGAGAAAAAAGATGGATATCATTTGACATACGGTCCTTGCAATAATGTAACTAAAGAATAATTTCACTATTACATAGACCAGCTACAAGAACCAAATTGATAATAGGAGACCTGAATGCACACCATCCTAAACTGGAATTCAGTAACAAAGCAATGTAGCAGGAAAAAAAGAGGTAAAACAAACGAGTAAATTTTAAATAAAAAAAAACTAGAATTTTTTAAAGAATACGAAAATAATAAAAAGTAAGCAAACTACAAGAATGGCAAAAGAACTTCTAAGTAGTTATAATGATTCTAAACAAAAGATTATTACATTAAATATAACCCACAGCCATTGCAAGATCACAAACAGAAAAATAGATGTGAGCATTACAAAGAATAACAAAACACACAAGACTTAAAAAACAATTGTACAAGTTAAAAATAGAAAAAAGATCCAATGTGCCTTTGGTGTAACAATCAAAAAGAAACACCAGGGCATTTAATCCTACGATGCCCAAGATTTAATTCATACAAAACTAATTTAATACAATCACTAAACAAGATAAAAATGCAAAATCCTGATCTGAATTTATTAATCACAGGTGCAGATCAACCACCCACAGAGAAGTATTACATTCGAGACACACACAACAACCTTCCTTTCAGAGAAAATGAATAATCGATATAATCTGAAAACAACGAAGAACCCCCAAAGAAAATCCAGGGAGTACAGACTGCTATATAGTCTAAAATACTATAAAAGAAGAAAGAAGTGTTATATGGCGCATGTGAAAAGGGGGCGGTATCCAGGCAGGTTCACGTTGTGTTTACCAAATGCGTTTGTAAGGTCAAAAGGTTATTACATAATTTCTCTCGAGATATACATAAATATTTTAATCGTGTATGCATATTGAAAATGACAGTGTAAACTCCTATACTATTTCAGTGGGAAACAGTATCGGTTTATAAACTGATATATTCGAAACAATTAAAGATGTTCGAAGCCAGGATTGACAGACGAAAGATTGATTGACTGATTTATTCTTTATCGCCAGAAAAGTTGATACATTAAAACAAATTATAATATAAAAATGCAGTTTGGCATAATAGTCAGCTCAGCTATAACTCCTTTGCTGATATTTTGGAAATTCAAATAGTTAACATAAGTTTAAAATAGAAAATAAATAAGCATAGGGCTAATGATGACTAGGCATAAGACTAGAGTAGATACAAATATTCATCTAGTAATAATATTAGCAAATGACAGAATAAAAAACAAGGATAAGCAAGTAAAATGACAGTAAAACATAAACAAACAAACAAATCAGAGGAATACAAACATAAATCAAATATAAACAACATAAAACTAGTGAAACTATGAACATATGGCTAATAAAAAAGAACAAAAGACTAGTAAAAAAATTAACATATGACTAATAAGAATGTAACAAAAGATGAGTAAAAAGTTAAACATGTGACTTATAAAACGAATATGAAAGTTGTTAAATGCAAACATAAATCTAGTAAGAAAATATAGTACAAATATAAACATAAAAAATTAAAATGCTAAAAGTGGAAAACATAGGAAATCAAACATAAAAACATAAGGAAATTGGATACAAGTGCCGAGAATAAAAAGAAATACACACATAAAATAAATTTAAAAATAATTTGGATATACACATTTTCAGAGAAACTAAGGTAAACCTAGAAAAAAAGATTAAGCTCCAGACTAGTAGTCACAACATAAGTGTTTTTTCAAGGCAAGTTTAAAGGAATTAATGGATGGGATGTGTTTAATGGATTCATCAATAGAATTCCATATCTTGGCTCCCCTGTATATTAGACTTTGCTGAGCATGACAAGTCCTACACTGAGGAAGTCTTAGAGTTTCATGAACTCCTCGTGTATTAAAAAAAGTGCCCGATCACATGGAAATATTTTCTGACGGAATTAAGCAGTTACTGATTTGACACAAAAAGACTAGTTGAAGGAAGAAAAATATCTTTCAATTTTAAAAGAGATAGTTTTAAAATTTGACTGGTGTGATCATTATAGGCTTTGTAGGTCATAATCCCTATCAACCTTTCTGAGCCAATTCGAGGGAGTGGAGACTTGTCTTATTGCCACCCAACTCTAACTGCAGAGTAATATAATACATGTGAAAAGGCAAAGCGATAGATAGAACTGCTTTAGATTATCAATGTTCATGTAGTCTCGAACTTTGTAAAGCGTACCAGAAACTTTAGATAATTTTACTTTACTTTTTAAAAAAAGTACGCTGTAGTTTTCCGCTCATTTCCATAGTTCATCACAGTTTTAAGATGATAATAACTACCAACCTATATCTACCGCTTTTGCATAATGCAATACTGGATAAAAAGACGATTAATCATGTAAAGTAGTTCAAATAATATTTCTGAATTTAGACTCGTCAACTTGATACAGTTGGAACCAAACCTTGGGAGAAGCGCCGCAACAATGACAAGCGATGCTGTTGCGAGACACTTTTTGAAATGTCTAACGAACAGGTTTTTTTTTCTTCTATCTTTTTTTTTTTCTTTTTTTTTGTCGACAGAACTGAGGGTTGTGTCATTTAATGATTCATCCAATAAAATCGACCAAGCAAATTTCCAAGGCTGTGCTCCAGCTCTTACCCAATTTATTTGCCATCGTAGGGATGTACCCATACGTCAAATGTTCAGAGACTGTCGACTCACAACATAGATCCCTAAAGAAATTGTTTTAAACCCTTTCCCAAGATAATCTGAAATTAGGGAAAATCAAATGAATTATCAAATAATCATTTAGATTCTTCTAATAATTATTGTTTTAACTTCGAACCGAATCATCACATTGTATTTCTTCCAATAATTACTTAGTATCTCTTAATTACCACAAAGTTGACGAGTTGCAACAAATTAAAACTGACATTAACAAAAACTATCAAAGGAAAGTTTAAAAACGTGGGAAACAAAGATAATAAAAATAAAAAAAAATTAAAAATAATTAACTTTCCTCTACTTAAGACCTGAATATCGGCTTCATTGAAACAGCTTTACGGATATCTCGCAACAATTTTACAAAAGATTTCTAACCACATACACTGGGGAGCCCGGTTTTTCTTGTGCCGAAGAAAATCCTAGGCACTGGAACCCAAAATGTTGACGTTTATAACTATAAAAAGGGGGGCCCGCGGCGCCGGCCAGTCCGGTGAAGGTGTTTGGCGACGAATAATTCAAAGGTATAAGTAAAATGAAAGATTTTTTTTATAAAGTCGTCCTTTTCAAGTTTTTGGGTTTTAAAAATGTTTGCCAAATAATTTATTTTAAAAAAAAAATATATGTCTGGGTTAAAAAAGACATTATTATCATAATATTATATCATATCATATCACATTCATCATCATCTCTTATCATACTCTAATATCATTATTTTTTTACTGTTATTGTCGGGGTTCATTACCTTTACGTTTATCTTACATTTTTCATTATTTCTTTATCATTATTACTGCAACTGCTGTAATTATTGTTACAAATACTATTACATCTACTACTATACTACTATAACTACTATTTCCTATTATTTCTATTACTACCACTATAATCATAATCTATTATCAATATTGCTGTTTTCATTATCGTTATCATTATCTTTATCATTATTGTTATTATAATTATTATTATTGTTATTGATGTTATTGTCATTATCATCATCATTATTATCACCATTAGCAGTACTAGCAGTAGTAGTTGTAGTAGTAATAGTAGTGCTAGTGGTGGTATTACTACTGCTTTTATTTTCATTATCATTATCATCATTAATGATATCATCATTATCATTATAATTTTATCATCCTTATTATCATTATTATTATCATTATCATTATCATTATTATTATTATTATTATTATTATTATTATTATTATTAAAATTATTAATTTTATTATTATTATTATTATTATCTTAAGTATTGTTATTATTATCATTGATATTATTGTTATTATGATGATGATGATGATGATGATGATGAAAGAATCATCATCATCATCATCACATCATCATCATCATCATCATCATCATCATCATCATCATCATCATCATCATCATCATTATTGTTATTATCATTATTATCTTGCTTCTGTATTATTAGAAATGATAGGAAAGTAGTGTACCCGGCATGTATGGGGGAATAAAAAGAGGAAGGGGAAGAAGGAAGAAGGAAGGGGGAAAAAAAAAAAAAGGGGGAAAGGAAAAAAAGGGTCAGAATAAAGGAAGAGGGGATTGGAGAGAGACGAGGAAAAATAGAGAGAGAAGAGGAAAGGAAAGAAGGAAGAACGAAGGAGGTAGGAAGAAGTGATAGAGAAAACAAATGAAGGGAAACTAAGAAAAGCAGTAAAAAAGGAACTGGAAAGAATTAGAATATAATGAAAAGAGGATTGTAGTGAAAAGGAAAAGAGAAAAGAAAAAACAACAACAACAAAGGGTGAGGGCAGAACCAACGGACACAAGAAAGATTTCAAGAGACGTGCAGGAGGCGAAGGGAGGGGAGTGGGTGGAAGCTGCAAGACAAAACAAGGACCCTCGCCACGTCTTCGAGATAAAGATGCTTTTATCTGCTGCCCTCGAGAGGTGGGGGGGAAGGAGGGGGGTGGAGGAGAAAGAAGAGAGGGGGGAGGGAGATAGGGGGAAGGAGGGGGATTGGGGGAGAAAGAAGAGAGGGGGGAGAGAGAAGAGAGGTGGGGGGGAGGAGATAGGGGGGAATTTGGAGGGGGGGGGGGGGTGGGGAAGGGGGGGGGGGGGGGGGGGGGGGGGAAGGGGGGGGTTGGGGGGAAAAGAAGAAAGGGGAGGGGGGGGAAAAAAGGGGGGGTGGGGAAAAGGAGAAAGAAAAAGGGGGGAGATGGGGGGAAGGGGGGGGAGGGACACGGCAGGCGCAGGTAACGACGACAAGCAGGAGACAAAACGGCATGCAGAAGGCAAAGGAGGGCATGCAGAAGGGGGGCATAAGACAGGAGAAAATGGAGGGAAAGCAGGGGGAAGACAACAAGAAAACGCTGCAGCAGCTGCAATGCAAATGAATAATGAAAATGCGACGTAAAACGAAAGGCAATGAAATTAAGGGCAGGAAGACAACAACAGATTTTCATTACATTTAATCTTAATGAAATTAATTCACATCCTATCCTGAAAAGCTTATTTAAATTTCATTGATAACCTTTCTTTTCTTTATTTAATTTCTTTTTTTCCCAAACTTTCTTCCCCTTCCCTTTCTTCTTGCCTCTAAAATCCTTTTTTTTTTTCTCCCCTTTTTCCCTTTCTCCCCCCCCCTTTTCCCTCTCTCTCTTTTCCTATCTTTCTCTCCCCCCTTCTCTCTTCTTCTCTTCTCTCTCTCGCTCTCCCCTCCTCTTCGTCTCTCTCCTCCTTCATCTCTCTCTCTCTCTCTCTCTCTCTCTCTCTCTCTCTCCCCTCTCTCTCTCCCCTCCCCTCTCTCTCTCTTTCCAGAGAAAAAACAACACTAAATATCTTTGAGCCGATACAGGGAACGTGTTTACGTGTTACGATTTATTACAGAGTGTGTTATAAACCACGTAATTATCCTTAGCCTTTCCTCTTTGCCGAAGGTGGTCTGACGGGGATCCAAAAGGAGATTAAATCAAGTGTTGATTAGTCAGCTAACGTAGTAATGTATTGTGCTGATGTGTTGCGTTTGCGAGTGGAGCAAATTGTCCCTAAATGTGGCAGTGTAAAGTGGGTTGTGATTTGGGAAAGATGTTGTGTCTTTGCGAGTAAAAGGGTTGTTTTATTGTTGTTATTATTATTATCATTATTATTAAATCATCATTATTATTATTATTATTATATCAATATCATTATCATTTTTGTTATTTATATCATTGTTGTTGTTTTTGTCGATCTTGCTTTTGTTACATTACTATTATTGCTGTTTTCATTATCATCATTATTATTATTTTTTTAATCATTATCATTATTATCACTAGTATTATATTACAGTATTGTGATTGTCGTTATCATATCATATCTATTAAAAATATTAGAATCTTCATAGTTATTTTACATTATCATTATTGTTATTATGATTATCATTATTATCATTTTCATTATCATTATCATTGTCATCATAATGATTGTAATCATCATTATTATTAAATTTTATTTTATTAATAGTAGTAGTAGTAGTATTGGGGTTTTTATTTTTTTTTTTTATTGTTATAATAATAATTATTATTACTATTATTATTATTATCATTATTGTTGTTCTGGTTTTATTTTATTTATTCATTTATCATTATTATCATTATTATTATTTTATATTATTATTATTATTATTATTATATTTATTTTATTATTATTATTATTATTATTATTATTATTACCTAAGGATTATTATTATTATTTTTTTTTTCTTTTTTTTTTTGACGGGGGTTTAAAACCTTTTTTTGCATGTGGAAAGAAAAGTAGCTATTTTTTAGTGGTAGTGGAAAAATTTTTATTTTTTAAAAAACCCTTGTTTTAAAATAAACCTCTAAAATAAATAGTTTATAAACTTTTTATTTATCTTTTTTTATTTTTTTTCTCTTTTTTTTCTTTTTCCCCTTTTTTTTTCCCCTTTTCTTTTTTTTCCCCCTTTTCTTTTTTTTCTTTTTATCTTTTTAAAAAATTTTCTTTCCTTTTTTTTTATTCTCTTCTATTTTCTTTCTCTCCTTTTTTTTCCTTTTTTTCTTTTTTTTTTTTTATTTTCTCTTTTTATATTTTCTTTTCTTTTTTTTCCCCTTTTTCCCCCCTTTTTCCCCCCTTTTTTTTTCAAAAAAATTTTTAAATTTTTTTTTTTCCTCCTTTTTTCCCCTTTTTTTCTTTCTCTTTTTCTTCCCTTTTTTTTTTTTTCCCCCTTTTTTTTCTCTCTCTCTCTCCCTTTTTCCCCCCTTTTTTTTTTCCCTTTTTCCCCTTTTTAAAAACCCCCCTCCTTTTTTTGCCTCCTTTTTTGGGCCCACCCCCTTTCCCTATTTTTTCTTTTTTTATTTTTTCCCTTTTTTTTTTTTCCCTTTCCCATTTTTTTTTTATTTTTTTTTTTTTTTTTTTACCCTTTTTTTAAAAATTTTTTTCCTTTCTCCTCCTTTTTCCCTTTTTTCCTTTTCCCTCCTTTTTCTTTTTCCTTTCCCCTTTTTTTCTCCTTCTTTTTCTTTCCCCTTTTTCCCCTTTTTTTTTTCCTTTCCCTTTCTTCCTTTTTCTCTCCTTTTTTTCTCTCTTTTTCCCCCCTTTCTCTCCTTCTCCTCCTTTTTCCCCCCTTTTTCTTCCCCTTCTTTCTTTCCCCTCCCTTTTTCCTCCTTTTTTTCTCCTTTTCTCCCCTTTTTTCCCTCCTTTTTCTCCTTTTCCCTCTTTTCTCTTCCTTTTTCCCTTTCTCTTCCTTTTCTCTCCTTTTTCTTTTTTTCTCCTCCTTCCTTTTTTTTTCTCTTCCCTTTCCTCCCTTTTTTTTTCTCCTTTTCTTCTCTTTCCTTCCTTTTTTTTCTTCCCCATCCTTTTTTCTCCTTTTCCCCTTTTTTTTTCTTTCCTTTCTCTCCTTTCCCCTCCTTCTCCTCCTTCTCTCTCCCTTTTTTTTTGATTCTGTCCTTTTCCTTCTTTCCCTTTTTTTTTTTCCCCTTTTTCCTTCTTTTTCCCCCTTTTTCCCCCTTTTTTTTTTCCCTTTTTCTCTCTTTTTCTCCTTTTTTCTGTTTCTTCCTTTCTTTTTTTTTTCCTTTTTCCCCTCCTCCCTTTCTTTCTCCTCCTTTTCTCTCTCCTTTCCTCCCCTCCTTTCCCTTTTTCTCCTTTTCCCCTTTTTTTCTTTTTTTTTCTTTTCTTTCTTTTTTCCCTTTTTTTCCCCTTTTTCTTTTTTCCTCCTTTTTCCCCCCCCCTTTTTTTATTCTTTTCCCTTTTTCTTTTCTCCCCCCTTTTCCCCTTTTCTTCCCTTTCCCCCCCTTTTTTTTTCTTTCCTCCTTTTTTTCCCTCCTTTTTTTTTCTTCTTTCCTTTTTTTCCTTTTCCTCTCTTCCCCCTTTTTCCCTCCTTTTTCCCCTTTTTTCTCTCCAATCCTCTAATCCTCTTCCTTCCCTCCTTCCTTCCACGCATGCATCTTCCTCTCCTTTTCTCCCTTCCTTCACCCACCTTTTTCTCTTTCTCAATCCTCTTCTTCTTCCTCCAAGATCTACCTGAACGAAGACCTTTGCCCAGCTTCGCAGAAGATGAAGACCGACCAACTCCCTGCCCTCCGTGCTGCGAGAGCCCAGGGCAAGATCGCATACTTCGTCAACACGAAACTCGTATCAAAGAAAAGACGAACCACCAACGACCGGGGTCAGAGAATGCCGCCCAACCCAACCACCCTTCACCACGGAGAAGCAGCGCCAGCCATCGCAGCATCCACGACTCGCTGAGACGGACAGACGCATCACCCGGCAAACGGCAAGTGCGAGCCAACAACAGGTCTAGTCACCATATTGGGCTGGAATAGCTAAATTGTAAGTGATGTTTTTCTTGCTCTCAATGGCTTACACAAATGACTTACCTTTTCATAGTTGAATAATTCTGATTTACATATTTTAATAAATGATGGAAATTTTCCTAATTTCTCAATTCATGACATTAGCAATCAAACTTTTCATCCATTACTAACAAATGATTTTTAACGCGAGAGATTCGGATAACAGAGGCAATGACTTAAACTGTGAAGACCAAATACAACCAAATTGCAATTATCTTTTTGTTGACTCCCTTAACACCAACTAACACCAGCTCTCTCTTTTAACATACGTAGTCTGCCACAAAATTTTAATGATTTTAAATATCAATGCCTAAAAGAAATTCCTATCAAGTGCAATATTATAGGTTTATGCGAAACACGCCTTGATGACAATATCTGCAACTTATACTCCATTGAAGGTTACATTCCATATTTTAATAATAGGAGTACTAAACGTGGTGGTGTGGCAATTTACCTCTCTGAACCATTTCAAGGCACTATTAGAACTGATCTCACTATGCTACTTCCCCATATCGAAACCATTTTCCTAGAAGTTAATGAAAATTGGGATACATTTTAGTTGGCATGATCTATCGGCCTCCTAACTCCTCCAAATCAGCATTTCATGAATCAATGGTTGGTATATTGGAAATATTGTCATCAATGCCTAGGATTTCATGCATTCTCATGGGAGATTTAACCTTAACCTATTGAAATATGATGAAAATCCAGTTCACGATCTTATTACTCTGTTATACTCTCACATGTTTTATCCAACTATAACCAAACCCACAAGAGTTACCAACACAAGTGCTACATTAATTGATCAGATATGGCATAACAATTTACAGACATACTATTCTAGTGGTATTATTTATACAACCATAAGTGACCACTTTCCTATTATTAGTACTTTTATAACTGGGAAGCCTAGGATGATTCTACTCAAATTAAAAATCGAAGAGAATGGTTAATCCCCAAAGTATTTCCTCATTGAAATCTGCGTAAGTGAAACTGACTGGCAGACTATTCTAAATAATGGAGATGTGGATACTGACTTTAAATGCTTTGTCAAAAAGTTTCTGATCTTTATAATCACCATTGTCCAATTAAGCAACTGAATATCAAAATTAAACATCTGAATAAACCTTACATCACTCCAGCAATCTCAAACTCAATCAAATTCAGACACAAATTACAGAGAAAATATGCGAAGTGGCCTCTGACTTATGGTGATACCTTTAAAAGATACAGAAACACTTTAACTCGAGTTATTAAATGTGCCAAAGCAATTATTTTAAATCCAAGCTCCAAGAATATGCAGGGAATATTAGGAAAACCTGGACTTTGTAAATGAAATACTTAATCGTAGCAGAAGAACTAACAATCAAACTTCATTTATTTTTAATAACAATGTAACATCTGACCCTAGAGACATTGCAGATGGCTTCAATGAATATTTCAGCACAATTGCATCCAATTTGAGTCAAAAACCTCCCAACACCACAATGACTTTACTAAATATCTCCCTAGTCCCTCCAAATTCTCTCTAAGATTATCTCCGTCTCTCACACTGAACTTAGTGTTATGATTAAGAGTTTAAGCATTCTGCGCCCGGCATGATGATATATCCTCAGAAATCTAAAAGAGTGTGTATCAGAAATAATTCCCCATCTGAAAGACCTCATAAATAAATCATTTAAAACAGGAATCTCCCCAGTCACCTGCAAATTGCCAAAGTTGTTCCCATCTACAAAAAGGGGATAAGACATTGCCAGGAAACTATAGACCCATATCCATTTTGTCATCATTCAGCAAAATATTTGAAAAAGTGGTGTGCTTTAGACTGTTGAATTACTTGCAATCTGCTGTTATCTCCATGCCAATATGGTTTTTCGTCCTAATTATTCCACTGAATTAGCAATTCACCATTAACTAATGCGATGTATGAATCTATAGACAGAAAACTATATCAAATTACAATATTTTGCGACCTATCAAAAGCCTTTGATACCATCTCCTATGATATTTTGTTGCATAAACTTCAAGTGTACGGAATCCGAGGCCCTGTGCTCAAATGGTTTAATAGTATCTTAGCAACAGAAAACAGTATGTTATATATAACAACACTAAATCAAGTTTAACAAATATTAAACATGGTGTTCCTCAAGGATCAGTTTTGGGTCCAGTATTATTCTTAATATATATCAATGACATTGTCCAATGCAGCTCCAAGCTAAATTTCTTACTCTTTGCTGACGACACAAATCTATACATGGCAATAAAGACCTATCAATTCTTACAGAGTCGGTGAACCAAGAACTTGTTAATTTATCAAACTGGATTAAAGCAAACAGGTTGATTTTAAATCAGTCAAAAACGCATTACCTCATTTCACACTCTTCTAGTCGTATACCCAATATTGATGTTGAACTAGATAATCAAATAATAAAAAGAGTGGAGGAAGCAAAATTCCTTGGAGTTATTTTGGACAGCCGATTGATGTGGAAGTCACATATTAATGAAATTAAAGTAAAATTATCTAAAGTTTCTGGTATGCTTTACAAAGTTCGTGACTACATGAACCTTGACAATCTAAAGCAGCTCTATCTGTCGCTTGCCTATCCACATATATTATATTGCTCTGCAGTTTGGAGTGGCGCCAGTAAGACAAGTCTCCACTCCCTCGAATTGGCTCAGAAAAGGTTGATAAGGATTATGTCCTACAAGCCTACATGATCACACCAGTCAAATTTTCAAAGAACTATCTCTGTTAAAACTGAAAGATATTTTCTTTCTTCAAACTAGTCTGTTTGTGTACAAATCAGTGAACTGCTTAATTCCGTCAGAAAATGATTTCCATGTGTTCAGTCATTCTTTTCATACACTCGAAACTCGAAGAATTCCTCAGTGTAGAACTTGTCATGCTCAACAAAGTTTAATATACAGGGAATCCAAGATATGGATTCTATTGATGATCCATTAAACACATTCCATCCATTAATTCCTTTAAACTTGCCTTGAAAAAATACTTATGTTGTGACTACTAGTCTGGAGCTTTTTTTTTTTTTTTTTCTTCTTCTTCTTCTTCTTCTTCTTCTTTAGTTTCTCTGAAAATTTGGTATTTCCAATCTTTTTTTTTATGTGTATTTCTTTTTAATTATTCGTTGGCACTCGTGCCATTTTTCTAGTTCCTTATATTTTTATGTTTGAATTTTCTTGTGTTTTCTACTTTTAGCATTTTAATATTTTTATGTTTGTATTTGTACTATATTTTTTCTTACTAGATTTATGTTTGCATTTAATAACTTTTTAGTCGTTTTATGTCATATGTTTAATTTTTTATTGATCTTTTGTTGTTTTAATTAGCCACATGTTATTTTCTTCACAATTTTTTTGTTCTTTTTTAGCCATATATTCATAGTTTCACTAGTTTTATGTTGATTATATTATATTTGATTTATGTTTGTATTCCTCTGGCTTTTGTTTGTTTGTTAATGTTTTACTGTCATTTTACTTGCTTATCATTGTTTTTAATTTTGCCATTTGCTAATATCATTGCAAGATTAATGTTTGTATCTACTCTAGTCTGATGCCTAGTCATCTTTAGCCCTATGTTCATTTATTTCTATATCAAATTTATTGTTATTCACTATTTCGAATTTCCAAAATGTCAGCAAAGGAGTTATAGCTCAGCTGACTATTATGCCAAATTGCACTTTTATATTATAATTTGTTTTGAATGTATCAACCTTTATGGCAATAAAGAAATCAATCAATCAATCAATCTCCTCTTCTTTCGTCTCTCTTCTTCCTTCCTTCCTTCCTTCCTTCACGCATGCATCTTCCTCTCCTTTCCTCCTTCCGTCACCCACATCTTTCCTTTCTCAATCCTCTTCTTCCTCCTTCTCTCACCTCCCTTCTCCTAAAAAAAAACTCCCTTTCTTTCTTCCCCCCTTTCCCCTTGTTCCCTTTTTCCCCCAAATTCTCGGTGTTCTTTTTATCTCGTTTTTTTTTTCGCTTCGTTCTTGTGATACCCCTTTTGCTGCTCTTGATCGCTGTTTTTCTTTGTGTGCTTAAGTTTCTTCCCCTCCTCCTCTTTTTTCTTTTTCTTCTTCCCCTCCTCCCCTCCTTTTTCCCCCCTTTCTTCTTCTCCTCTTCCTCCTTTTTCTTCCCCTCCTTCTTCTTTTTCTCCTTCCCTCCTCCCTCCTCCTCCCCCTTTCCCCCTTTTTTCTTCTTCTTCTTTCTCCCCCTCCTCCCCATCCTCCCCTCCTTCTCCTCCTCCCCCTTCTCCTCCTCCTCCTTCTTCTCCTTCTACTCCTCCTCCTCCTTCTCCTTCTTCTCCTCCTCCTCCCTCTTCTTCTTCTTTTCCTTCTCCTTCTTCTTCTTCTTCTCCTCTTATTTTTCTCCTTCTCCTTCTTTTTCTCCTCCTCCTCCTTCTTCTCCTCCTCCTCCTTCTTAAATTTGAAATTCAAATCCTAAGCAATGTACCGGGGTATATTTATAAAAGATCGAATAATAAAAACCCTCCCTGACCGGACTCGAACCTAGGTCACTCCGGTTGAAACCGGGAGCTAGAAAGATCCTATTTGCACACCCTGTTAGGGGTCGTGTGGCACGGTTGGTTTAGCACGCCCCCCGGTTTCATACCCAATGCCCTTTGGGTTCGGTCCTGTCAGGGAGGGTTTTTTTTTATCGTATCAGGGGGCATTGCTTTATTCCATTTTTCAAAAATATACCTGGGTACATCTACTGATTTGAATTGCTAAATCATTTCCCCCGATGCCCAGGGGGAGTGATCAAAAACTTCGCTATCATTACTCAAGATGAGTAGATGGGTTTGTCTGTGGAGATAGTAAAATCCTAGTTGCACACTCCTTTTTGTGGTCGTGTGGCAGTTTTTTGGGTTTTGCACTGGCCCCGTTTCATACCCGGGGGGACCTAGTTGAGTCCTGGTGTTAATTATAAATATATATTATATTATAAATATATAATATATATATATTTATTATATAAATTATATTTTGTGTGGGTGTGTTGGTGTGTGGTGTTGCGTATGTGTTTATATATATATATTAATATATATAATTATATTATATATATTATAAAATTAAAACTTAAAATACTTATATATTAATATTATATATTTATTATTATAATAACACATATATATGTATATTAACTATATTAAACCCCACACACACACACACACACACACAACGCACCCACACAATATAAATTATATTTTATTTTATATTATATATATATATATTAAAAATATATAAATATACTATTACATTATATATCTTTATAATTTTATATATATATATATATTATTTATATTTTATAATATATATATCTATTAATATATTTTAAAATTATTATATTATTTAATTTTATATCTATTTATTTTTATTTAAAATTTTATTTATATAATATTAATGAATTTTATATAATATTTTCTATATATATCCCCCTTTTATATTTTTTAATTAATTATATTTTCTTTTTATTACCTTTCCCCTTGTGTGTGGTGTGGGTGTGTGTGTGTGTGTGTGGTGTGGGGTGTGTTGGGGGTGTGGTGTGGGGTGTGTTGTTTTGTGGGGGGGGGGTTTTCGGGGGGTGGGTGTGTGTTTTATATATATATATATCTTTTTTTTTATTTTTTTTTTTTCTTTTCTTTTGTTGTTGTATGTATGTTGTATTATGTATTAGCATTTTATCCCATATATATTTGTAATATGCAATTTATCTATATGCGTATAATGTATGTTTTTGTGCTGTGTGTGTGGTGTGGTTTGTCCTTTTCTTAAACTAGTTTTTGTATTTTGGGTTTTTCATCCATTTCACACGGGAAAAGTGTTTTTTTCCCTTCTCATGTATGTGTGGTGTGTGGGGTTTTGTGTGTGTGTGCGGACACGGGTGCATCCCGAATGAAGTTAGAAAAATGAAGTTTTCTACGATAGAACTTGTGGGTGGCGCGTGTCTTTGGGTGGAGGGTTTAATTTTTTCAAAGTTGGAAAAATTTCAGAAAAGGAAAAAAAAAATCTTCCCTTTTTCATTTTTTCTACTATTTCCTTTTTTCCTTCGGGGTTTTTTTGTATGTATTTTCATTTCTGATTTTATTTGTTTTGTTGTATTTTTATTCTCCTTTGGTGTTGTATTATTTTTTTTTTGAAAGCTTAATTATTCTTCATTTTTATTATGAGTAGGTTTTTTTTGCTTTTAATAGCACTCTTATTCTTAAACTTCTTACCTTTTTTATTGTTTTATTTTTTTTATTTACATTCAATCTATCTTCTATTCCCTTATTTACTTTTTGTTATTTCTTATACTCCCTGTTTCTTGTTATCAATCATTATCTTATCTTATCACTATTTTTACACCTGTCTTACCCAGAATAATGCCCCTTTAGGTATATTGTGTTTTTGCTTTTCAAAGTGGGCATGCTGACGCCTTTCTATTACTGTTTTCTAATGATTGTACGAAACCCCCCCCCCCCTTCCTTTTCTCCTCTCCCTTTTTTTCTCTTCTCTCCTCTCCCCTCTCTTTTCTCTCCTTTCCCTCTTTTTTCCCTTTTTTTTCTCCCCCCTCCCCCTTTTTTTTTTTCCCCTTTTTTCCTCTCTCGTTTTTTTTTTTTATTTTTTTCTTCCCCTCTCTTTTT
>NC_051396.1:14509033-14510562 GCF_015228065.2 Penaeus monodon | reverse complement strand
CATTTGTTTGTGTTACCCCCGCTTGATTTATTTTTTTTTATTCAAAACTCTATATCTACCCTTATTATATCTATTTTATCTTTTCTATTCACCCTATTATCTATTTTAATATTGGGTGTGTGTGTGTTTTTGGGGTTTTGGGTGTGTTGTGTGTGTTTTGGGGTGTGTGTGTGGTTTTTGTGTGTATGTGTGTTTTGTGTGTGGGGGTTTTGTGTGTTGTGTGTGTGTGGTATGTGCGTGGGGTGTGTGTGGGGGTTTTGTGGGGTGTGTGTGTGTGTGTGTGGTGTGGTGTGGGGTGGGGTGTGTGTGTGTGGGTTGTGGGGTGTGGTGTGTGGGAGCCCGATAGATATTAACAGGTAGATAAAAAATGAAATACATAAATTTTTAACTTTTAAAACATATAAATTTTGTATGTGTTTTAATAGGGTGTTTTAAAATATATGAAAAATATATTACATATAAAATTAGATTATTATAATTATATTTTAATAAAACATTTTACATAAATATGTATATAAAATTTATATAAAATATAAATATAATATTTAAAATTTGTAAACATTATTATTATATATATATATATTATTTTAAATTTTATATATATATTTTAGTATAAAAATAATATATTTTTGGTGGGTGTTTTGTGTGTGTGTATTTTGTGTGTGTGGGGTGTTTTTTTTGGGGTGTTTGTGTTTTGTGGTAGGTGTGTGTGTTGTGTGTGTGATGGGGTGTTTTGTGTGTGTGCTGTGTGTGTGCTGTGTATGTGTAGTATGTAATATATTATAATATATATTATTAATTTTAATATATATTTTATAATAAATTTTTATTTGACAGTATTCAGAAATTACTTCCCCAAAATTTTTTTTTTCCCGCAAATTATTACCTGCAAAACAAAAAAAGGCCCATAAGGGATTTAGTAAAATAAAAAAGGGGCCCAAAACCTGAACTTTTTGTATAAATCAGTCATTCTTTTGGATTTTAAAATTTTCATGAATTAATTTCGAAGAAATTTTCTTTGTGGGCCCCCTAATGCGCTGATGACAACGTTTTTTTAACACTTGTAAAACCCAAAAAATTCCCAGTTCAGGGGTTTGGTTTAAACTAAAAATTTGGGTTTTTTTTTTTAGAAATACTGGCCCTTCAGCCTTTGGAAAAAAAGATTTTAAAATCTTTTTATCTTCTTCCTAATTCCCCTTTTTTTCTCATTTCTTTTTCCCCACCAAGTATTAAAATTTGGGTTTTTGATGTTTTTACTCGTTTTCAATGCTTGTTCATTTTTTTTTCTATCCATATATTCTATATCTATATCAAAATGTATTTTGGCCTCTCCCCTCCTCTTTAAAATTTAATATATATATTATAATATTTAAATATATAAATATATATATTATATAATTTTTATATAAAATATTACACCCCCCCCCCCCCCCCACATATACTTTCACACACACACCATCCCTTTTTAATATATTTAATGTACATAATATATATATATATTATTATATAAATATATATATAATATATAA
>NC_051396.1:14496533-14504033 GCF_015228065.2 Penaeus monodon | reverse complement strand
GTTATTATTGTTGTTGTTGTTATTATTATAATTTTTGTTGATAACATTATTGATATTAACATATTATAATTATTATTACCATTATCATCACCCTTCTTCTTTTTCGGCTCACGGGTCGCCAAAGCGGAATGATCTGCATTATAGGCTCGGGAGCAGCACGGGACATTCTGCTGGATTGTCGACTCCCATGTCTGTAGGTAATCGAGGTTCCTTGCCTTACCCAGGGGAACAGCGCATCATTATTATCATTATTAGCATCATGATCATGAGTGTTATTATCACCATTATTATTATTATTGTTACTATTATCATTAATATTATCATTATTACTATTAATATTATTATTATCATTATTATAATCATTATCACTATTATTATTACTATCATCATCATCATCATCATCATCATCATCATCATCATCATCATCATCATCATTCATCATTTATTATTATTATTATTATTATTATTATTATTATTATTATATTTCTTATTATTACTATCAATGCTATTGTTATTATCGTTATTATTATTATTAGTAGTAGTAGTAGTAGTAGTAATATTATTATTATTAGTATTATTATGATTAATATTATTATTATTACCATCATCATTATATCTGTTATCATTATTGTTGTTATAATTTTTATTATTATTATTGCTATTATTTATTATTATTATTATTATTTTTATTATAATTATAATGATAAATATTATAATTATTATTATTATTTTTATTATTTTTATTATTACATTATATTAATTTTTTAATTATATTATTAAATTATATTTTGTTGTAATATTTTTTAAATTTTCTTATTATCATTTTTTTTACTTTATTATTTATTATCACATCATCGGGTACATAATACGTCATTTTTTTTCCAAATTTTCACGTCATTAAACACTGTCATTTTTATACTACTACGATATTTTATTTTTACTAATTATTTTTTTTATTTTTTTATTAATATTATTTTTTTTACATTATTATTATTATTTATTTTTAAGGGTACTATTTGATTTTTCATCATCATCGTTTACACATCATCCATTTTTTTTATTTTTTATCAATATCTTTTATTTTTTCTCATTATTTTTATTTTATCATTACTAAAATGAGAGGCATCATCAAGTATTATCATCATATTGTTATCGTTACTATCATTAATTTTCATAATGTGATAACGATAAAAATTGTTATTTTATAAGATAATTATTTTACTTATAATTACAATATAATTTGATTACATTACGTACTTTTGATTATATATTATTAATGGGGAATATTATTTATTGTCATTTTTATGCTATGTTTTTATATTTCCATTTTCAATATTTGTGTAGTAGTAGTTTCAACAATATAGCAAGTCCGGATGACACTTTACACATCCGTCCAAGCACGCAGCCCTTCCCTTTGGGGCGGCGCAGATGCGCCGGCTTTCTCTTTTCGCAAGGGAACAAACATCCGCCCCTCGAAGGGAACCGCCGCAAAAAAGGGAACACCCCGTAAGGCAGAGACACACACACAGGGGACACAGCAGAGGCCCCAAAGCCACACTGGGTCCAGCTCCACCACCCGTCCTCCACCCGGGACCGGGGGTCTCTTGGGGGGGTCCCTATCGTCGTCAAGAATAAAACCAGCAAGCAAGGGCCCTTTTTCACCCCACCCACCCAAGTCCATCTCTCGTCCGCTCAATTAGTGACGCGGTGCTCCAATCTCTGTGCATCATTTTTCTGGGGTTTGCGGTGGCCACTCGCTTACTTTTGGCAAAGTGGTGCTCCCAACTCACTTTCCCTTTACTTGGCGACGCGGGGGCCCTTTTCGTTTACATTGGCGCAGGTGGCCTTTTTGTTTACATTATGGCACGGTGTTCAAAAAACTCACAACCCCAAAAGCTTTTCGCCTACCACTCGCCCCTCGCCGACGCCTTTTGCCGATCCATGCGAAGTGCCTCCCCGCTCATTTAACCCCCACCATCGCTACCAAGTCCTCTTCGTCAGCCTACCCCCCCATGTCTGTCCACTACTTCGTGCTGACCACTCACCCCGTGTACCCCCTACGAAGTCGCTGAAGAGTACCCTCGCACTCTAGCCGCCACACTCGCCAATCCGCTCCCCCTGCCTCGTTTAATTCTTCGCGAAAACCCTCGTAACAAGCCAGGTGTCGCATTTCCACCAGCACCAAAAATTTTCCCTCTTACTTTTAAAAAGTAAGTGTACCTATTATGCCAGAGTAAATTGCCCTCCCTAACCCCCCCAACTTGCATAAATTTTCCTTCTTTAAAAATCAAGAACGACGCTCTACGAATGCACACTAAAAAACCTATACTACTAACCCCCCTAAAAACCCACGTTTTTTTTTTAAAACACAATCAACACGAGATCAAACCTAAGGACACGCCCCCCTCATTCACCCCTCTTCCACCCCAAACCATCCCGTAATTGATGTATTGTGTTAGATTTTTCGTTATTATCTTTTTTACCTCATATCCACAATTTAGATTATCTTTTCTCTCAGAACAAATGGTATTTTCAAGTTTAATTTAAATTTTTTGTTATTTTTGGCTGCTCATCATATTATTCATTTTATTGTATCAAATTTAAATAAAATTATCTATTTTTTTTTTATATTTATTCCTTTCAAAAATACTTCTTTACTTTTGCGTATTGTTATATTCTGTGCTACACTATAGTTCTTTAATCACTTTTTCTTTACTTCCCGTGCAAAATCGCGCTCGTTCACACGTAGTTTTCGACACCTGATTTCCCTCTTAACTATACCGCCCCTCTATCAAATTCACTCTAAATGCGTATTTTATAGGGGCCACCCTGACTAATAATGCCCCCAAAATCTCTTTACGCCCTTCGAATTTCGATATTTTGCCCTCAGTAATGTGGGTTTAGCTTCTTTATTTTTAATTTTTGGTGAATAGTATGATGGTAGTATCTCCGTTGCAAAAAAGGGCAACACATTGGAGACACCATCTTTATAAGGTTACTTTTTACAATCACGCAATTAAATTTTAACCCCGGGCCCATGGCCGTAAACGAAAAAACCCTTTGCGCCCCCGCACCGGAATTACGCTCTACGATTGAAGGCCGAGAGCGCACTTTTTTGATTTTCCCCGCAAGTTTTTTTTAAAGCCGGCCATCCCCGTAAGAAGGAATCCTGCCCCCCGCCGCCCCTTACGCTCATAGTTTGAGGTGCCGAGACGCGCACTTTTTTGATTTTCACGCAAAAACCCGGGGCTCATGCCGTAAACGAAGGAAACCCCTGCGCCCCCCCGCACACTTACGTCATACGATGAAGCACCAGAGCGCATTTTTTGTTTTTCACCGCAATATTTTAACCCGGCTCATGGCCGTAAACAAAGGGAATCCTGTCCCCGTGCACACTTACGCTCATCGATTGAAGCGCGAGACGCGCATTTTAAAATTTAAATTTTCACCCCAGCTTCCTATGTGTTCGAAGAATTATTCCCTTTTTACTCCAAAAAAGGGAAATTCTTATTAAATTTAACTTTCTCCTTCAATATGAGGTACCTTATTGAACTCGCTAATCCTGACACAACCCAAGTAATAATCCCTTTACTTGACACTTTATCTTTTTGGGGAAAATTTATTCTTTTTACGCTCTATTTTTTCTTGCAAGGGGATTGCCAAAAAAATATTATCATCCTCCTTAGCCCTTTTACTGGCCTGGGAACTTATATTTTAGCTTCTGAAAACGTGACCCTCCCCGCTACGAATGTTTTCACCCATGCGAAACCTTGCCACACCCGTTACCTGGCACGCGACGGCCCCAGGACTCCGGGTCACCAGGAACCCTCTGTAGTACCCAAAAATACCTCTACGCATTTGTTTCAAGCGTTACAGCGGGTCGAGGACGAGCCTGCGCGTGGCCGAGCGTGTCAACAAAACTAGCAATCCGGATGACACTTACACATCCGCCCCAAGCACGCACCCTTCTCCTTTGGGGAGGACGCAGATGTCGCCGGTTTCCTTTTCGCACAGGAAAAAACATCCGCCTCGAAGGGAACCGCCGCAAAAAAAAAACACGTCCGAAGGGGAAAAAAAAAACACAGAGAGACACACAGCAGACGGCCCCAAAAACCAAATGGGTCCAGCTCCACCACCTCGTCCCCACCCGGGGACACGGGGGGTTCTTGGGGGGGCTCATATCTGTCGTCAAAATAAAAACCCGCAAGCTAAGCCCCCTTTTTACTCACCCCCCCAAGCCATCTCCGTTCTCGCTCACATCTAGTGACGCGGGCTCCCAAACTCTCGTGTCACTATATTTTGGGGGGTTTCGGGGGGCCATCGCTTAAATTTTGGGAAAGTGGTGCTCCCCAATCAGGTGTCGCTTTCATCTGGCAACGCGGGGGCCTTTCGCTTTCATCTGGGGACACGGTAGCCTTTTTCCTTTTCAGTAGTAGTTATCATCTTTATTATTTTTTTCATTTTTATACTTTCTTTTTTCATTTTTTATTATTACTATCATCTCATACATCATCATTATTATTGACTATTTCATTATTATTATATTTTAAATTTTTTAAATTTTTATTATTTTTATTTTTATATATATTTTTATTATAATATAATTTATCATTTTCATGTTTTTTATTACCTTGGTATTATTATTATTTTGTTATTTTTCATTGTTTTTTTCTATTATTGTAATTGTTATTGTATCATGTTCATTTAAATATTGGTCCAAAATATTTTTTTGTCTTAATCATTTCTATTAGACTTCATTGTTGTCACAAAAACTATCACCATTATCAGCAGCAGCATCATTTTTATTATCATTTTCTCTCATTTTTTTGTTACAACGTTTATTATTATTTTATTTTTTATTAATTTTTTTATTTTTTTCTATTGTTATTTTTATCATTATTATATTTTTATTATTTTTTTATTTTTCATTATTATTGTTACGCCGACGCCCCGTCCCTTTTGCCCCCAACAGAGAGATCCAAGGCCCTCGCCCGCGCCCCCTGAGGTCCTAGGGTGCCCTGCTTGACGTAGATTTTCAGCTGCTGGTCCCGCAAAGCGTCAACAAAAAAAATCGCGGACCAGGGGCCACGACTCTCTTCCGCGCCCCAGGGTACGACCTCCTTAAACCCGCCCTCCACATCCCACGCCCGCGGGGCAGTGTTCGCCCCGCTCACGAGTCCCCTTCTTTAAGCGGGCCCATTACCCCGGCCTGGTGGGGTGCCCGAAACGGCGTTTCAAAGCCCCCCCACCCGTGGGGTAAAAAGGTGTTGGGATGCCGGCAGATGCCCCAACACTTCCACCGCGGGGCCCTTAGCGCTGTTCCCCGGGGAGGGCCCTTTTCTTCCCGGCTCCCGCCTGGGCAGATCCAGCATTTCAAATTGGGCGACATATGCCTCCCGGCCATTCCCCCTCGTACTCACTGGCTTACGCTTTACAGAATGTTGGGGCCAGGGGTGCGGGGGGAGAACGCGGCCGAACTAAAAACCCCGGAGGGGAGGGAAAGGGGGGGGGGGGGAGAAGGCGGGTTGGGCCGGGTCCGAGTTTGCCGCCCCCTACCCAAGGGAGCGGTTGATGGGTCCCCAGCCTTTGAAACGACCACTGGCTCCGACCGACGCGCGAGGCCCGGGGGTTTTTTGCCCCGGACCCCAGGAGACCGTAGTAAATCTGACCTTGGCATCTGTTTCCAAAACTGCGCCTTCTTGCTTTCAACGTTACACCTCGTGACGCCCGCCTTTCTCCTTTACTTTTCCCTCCCGGCCCTGAAAACCCCCCTTCAGAGTCTGCACCTCCCCCCAGTTTTACTCTTCACGCTGTTGCAGGGCCCTTTTCGGTGTCTGCTATTTCCATCTCACAGATGCAAAATTGCTTTAGCCCCTAAAAAGTCGGAAACTGTTCCTCTGCCCTTTCCCTTTCCTGCATCTCGACGAGAGGTGCGCCCTGCTCGTGTGCCCCCTGTGCCCTTTTTCTGCCCTTTGGCCATTTCCTCCCTCTACCGGGCCCGCATGGCAGGATAGGTCCATCGGGGTGATTACCTCACCGTGCCTGCCTCAGTCATAGCCTCCTCTTTCCCCATGGCTGCCCCATCTTTGGACGACATGATAAATCGGCGCGTCTCAGATCAAATATCACCCAAAACCCACTCCCGACACCATTTTTTACGCCGCCGCCTCGTCTCCCTGCCACCAACCAAGGCAGGGTAGGCAGACGGGTGCTATCCACAGGGTCTGAAAAATGAACAGCTCCCAAGAGGGGACCGAAAACCACAGCGTCCCAGAACACCCGGGGGAAACCCCCAATGGCGAGGCGGGCACGAAATAAAAACAAAGACAGTCTTTCCTTTATTTACACAAGTTATTTTTCCGTACATTTTCTATAGGGACAATAAGGGGGAAACCCGAGTTCACACTGCACGATAAGCTTATAACGGGCAACAAAAGTTTTTCAGGCACAAGGGGACACACGAGGGCTTCAAGGGAGCACCCAAATCCCCCTTTTGGCTTTTTTCCTCCGCTCCTCCGCTCACAGCCATTTGCGTCAGTTTTCCCGGTCCCTTATGTTAACACATGCCCCGGTCATCCTTTTCAGTTAACACAGTTTCGCACGAGACAAGACCACTGGGGTAGCTTTTTTTATTATTATTTTTTTATTATTTTTATTTTTAAACATTACTTTAATTGCTCATGTCATCATTTTTTTTTCACCCTTATAAAAGTGTATTTTAAAATCATTTCATTTTATCATTGTTTTTATTATTTTGATTTTCTTTTTTACCTTTTTTATTTTTATTATTTTCTATTATTCCGTTATTTTTATTGTTAGTATTTTTATTTCTTATTGTTAAAATTTCCACTGTTATAAATTATTACCATTTTATCATTTTTTACATTTTCATTTCATTATTTTATTTTTATTTTCATTGTTTTTCTATTATCATTATCATTTTATTATTATTATCTTATTTGTATTATTTTATTTTTATTATTATTATATTTTTTTATTATTATTATCATTATTAATTATTATCATTATTATTATTATTATTATTTATTTTTTTATTTTTTTTTATTTTTATTATTTTTATTATTATTATTATTTTATTATTTTTATTATTATTATTTTTATTATTATTTTTATTACATTATTTTTATTATCAATTTAATTATATTATCATTATTACTGCTACTATTTAAAATTGTTTATCATCTCTAAATTTTTTTCATCATCAAAGTTTTTACATTAACATTAAAAAATTTTCATCATCATCTATTATCATTATCAAAACAATTTTTATAATGTAGATATTCAATTATAAAATGATTTCTATTTTCATTTTCATTATTATTTCATCATATCATTATACAAATCTTATCATTTTGTTACAATTTTTCTTTACGCATCAAATTATTTTTAAATCATCATTTTATTATTATTATTATCATTGTTTTGTATTATTGCTATTTTTATTATTGTTATTATTATCATTATTATTATTGTTTTTGT
>NC_051396.1:14487460-14489960 GCF_015228065.2 Penaeus monodon | reverse complement strand
GGAGGAACAAGCCAAGAGAGGGAGTTGGGTGCTGCTCCTGTGAAGACCTCGTGTGTGCCCTTGTGACCTGATAAACTTTGTGTTGCCCTGTTATAAGCTGTATCGTGCAGTGTGACATGCTGGTTTTCCCCCTGTATTGTGCCTATAGAAAAGTGTACGGGTAAATAACTTGTGTAAATAAAGGAAAGACTGTCATTTTGTGTTTATTTCGTGCCCTGCCTCGCCACTTGGCGTTTCCCCTCCTGGTGTTCTGGGACGCTGTGGTGCTCGGTGCCTCTTGGAGCTGTTCAGTGTTCACGACCCTGTGGATAGCACGCCGTCTGCCTAGCCTGCCTTGTGTTGGTGGCAGAGAGACGAGGCGGTCGGCGTAACAAATGGTGTCAGGAGTGGGATTTGTGATATTTGATCAGTGAGACGCGCCGATTTATCATGTCGTCCAAAGATGGCGGCAGCCATGAGAAGAGGAGGCTATGACTGAGGCAGGCACGAGTGAGGTGAAGCCGAGCCAGATGGACCTGATCACTGCCATGCTGGCCGGTATGAGGGAGGAAATGGCACAAAGGGCAGAAGAGCAGGCACAGAGGGCACACGAGCAGGCGCACCATCTCGTCGAGATGCAGGCAAGGAAGGCAGAGGAACAGTTCTGCCGACTTGTTGAGGTGCTACAGAGCAATCTTGCATCTGTGAAGATGGAAACTCAGCAGTACACCGACAAGGCCTGCAACAGCGTGAAGAGTGAACTGATGGAGGAGGTGCAGACTCTGAAGGGCGAGGTTCAGGGCCTGAGGGAGGAAGTGAAGGAGGAAAGGCGGCGTCACGAGGTAGTAACGTTGCAAGCAGAGAAGGCAGACGAGGTTCTGGCAACAGATGCCAGAGTGTCAGATTTACTGGGGTCTGCCTGGGGTCCGTGGCAGGAAACCCCCGGGCCTCGCAGCGTCGTGTCGGAGCCAGTGGTCGCTGCAGAAGGCTGGGGACCCATCAGAACCGCTCCCTTGGGTATAGGTGGCGGCAAACTCGGACCCGGTCAACCCGCCTCGTTGCCTCCCTCACCCCCTTCCTCCCCCCGGGCGTGTTAGTTCACGGCACGCGTTCTCCACCCCGCAGCCCCTCGGCCTCCAGACATTCTGTGAAGCGTAAGCCAGCTGAGTACGACGGGAAGGTGGCCTGGAGGCATATGTCGCCCAATTTGAAATGCTGGCATCGCCCAGGCTGGAGCCAGGAAGAGAAGGCCCTGCAGCTGGTAACAGCGCTAAGGGGCCCCGCGGTGGAAGTGTTGGGGCATCTGCCGGCATCCCAACATGCCTCTTACACCAGCGTGGTGGAGGCTTTGAAACGCCGTTTCGGGCACCACCACCAGGCCGAGGTATATCGGGCCCGCTTGAAGAAGCGGACTCGTGAGCGTGGCGAGACACTGTCCCAGCTGGCGTAGGATGTGGAGGCGCTGGTAAGGAGGTCGTACCCTGCGGCTGCGGAAGAGATGATCGTGGTCCTGGTCCGCGATTTCTTTGTTGACGCTTTGCAGGACCAGCAGCTGCAAATCTACGTCAAGCAGGGACACCCTGAGGACCTGCAGGTGGCGCTGGCGAGGGCCTTGGAGTCTCTCTGTTGGTGGCAGAGAGACGAGGCGGTCGGCGTAACAATAATAATGATAATAATAATAATAATAATAATAATAATAATGATGATAATAATAACAATAGAAATAATAATAATAATAATAATAATAATAATAATAATAATAATAACGTTAGTAACAAGAATGACGATGATAATGATAATAACAATGATGCTGCTGCTGATAATGGTGATAGTGATTGTGACAACAATGTAAGTCGTAATAGTAATGATTAAGACAATAATAATATTATTGGTACCAATAATATTAATGAACATGATAACAATAACAATGTTTACAATAATTGTAAAAACAATGATAAAATAACGATAATAATAATAATACCAAGGTAGATAGAAATAACCATGATAATGATAATATTGATATTAATAATAATAATAATAATAATAATAATAATAATAATAATAATAAATATTATAATAATAATAATAATATTTATTATTATTATTATTATTATTATTATTATTATTATTATATTAATATCAATATTATCATTATCATGGTTATTTTTGTCTACCTTGGTATTATTATTATCATTATCGTTATTTTATCATTGTTTTACTATTATTGTAATATTGTTATTGTTATCATGTTCATTAATATTATTGGTACCAATAATATTATTATTGTCTTAATCATTACTATTACGACTTACATTGTTGTCACAATCACTATCACCATTATCAGCAGCAGCATCATTGTTATTATCATTATCATCGTCATTCTTGTTACTAACGTTATTATTATTATTATTATTATTATTATTATTATTATTATTATTTCTATTGTTATTATTATCATCATTATTATTATTATTATTATTATTATTATTATCATTATTATTGTTACGCCGACCGCCTCGTC
>NC_051396.1:14474960-14479960 GCF_015228065.2 Penaeus monodon | reverse complement strand
AGGGAGAGGGAAAAGAAAGAGAGGGAGGGAGAGAAGGGTTAAAGAAAGGGAGGGAGGGAGGGGGGAGGTTAAAGAAAGGGAGGGGGGGAGGAGGTTAAAGAAGGGGAGGGAGGGGGGTTAAAGAAAGGGAAGGAGGGAGGGAGGGAGGGGGATAAAGAAAGGGCGGGAGGAGGATAAGAGAAGGGATGGAGGGAGGGAGGGGAGTAGAGAAAGGGATAGAGGAGAGGAGGTGTGTGGAAAAAGGAAGCAAGAAGTAAGTGAGGGAAAAACGAGGGGAAAAGGTGTGTATAAAAGGAGACAAAAACACGACAAGATAAGAGGAAAAGTTGAAAGAGGGCGGACGAGACGAGGGGAAAAGGGGAGAGCAGACGAGAGATAGATCGAAAGAGGAATGAGAAAAAAAAAACAAAAAACAAAACTGAAATAGTCGTTCACCTATGTTATGTATCCTTCTGTAGCTATGTTGATACCTTGATGAATGCGGAGTGTGACGTTGGAACCGCACTCTAGCTTGCTGTGAATGCCTTATCAGAAATTCTTTGACAAATAAGCTACTCATTAAATAAACTAGCACGGTTGCTGATAGCGGTATGTGTGTATGTGTGTGTTTGTTTGTGCTGTAGCAGAGAACTCAAGGGAATTGTAAGTAAGAACAGGCTGATAGTATTCATCTTTTGAGCGTCATCCTACATTGATAACTAAATAAGCTCGTAATATCACCATCTTTATCATTATTATCGTCATTATTATTATTGTCGTTGCTATTGTTATTGTTATTATTATCATTCTTATTCTTATTGTTATTGTTATTATTGTTGTTGTTTTGTTGCTGTTGTTATTACTATCATCATCATCACCATCACCATCACCATCATCATCATCATCATTATTATCATTATCATTATCATTATCATCATCATCATCATTAGTACTATTGTTACTATTATTATCATGGGTATTAGCATTATCACTGTTATTATTGTTATTATCATCATTATTATTATTACTATTATCATTAATTTTATTATTATTAATATTATCAGATGACAATAAACTAAAAAACAACTACTGAATATCAAACTGTATCTCACAACTCCAGACATTCAGCGCAAAGCGGGGAGTTCGTGCTGTTCCAAACAGGCAAACTTTCTGTAAGGTTTCAAAGATGATATCAGGGCTGAATTGATGAAGAAAGTGGTGGAATCCTTTTGAGATTGACAATCGGGATCCCCTTTACTTCCTTACAATCTCATATCCTCTTAATTCCCATCTCAGCTTTTGGTATCGATCAATTTCTTCTGTTCTTTCTCAATGACTTGGTGCCAAATGGACGTGAAACATGGACGATTTTTATAAACACGACCTTCTTTTTCAGAGACACTATATCTGGCCTTGAATGTTCCATAGTTTTATCAATTTAGATCTTCATGACCCAGAGAACGTTCCTTCTCAACAACTGCAGCAGGTCTGTGTTCATACCACTTTTTTGCATGTTCTAGTTTGGCCTTCTGGCAAAGTTGTCAGTGCATATCCCTGTCCTATTCTGTCATGTCTCCAGAATTTGTACTGTTATTGGGCAAGATTTTTACACTCTGATACCAAGTGTCCTCTCGTTCTTCACAAGTCTGCAGAGTGGGGAGAAGTTCTTCCTGTGGAGTTTAATAACTCCTCTTCTTGAGCTGGCATTAATGTGCCCTCTGTAGCGCTTTTCAGGTCACCACAAGTCAGCCTGTCCCAACTACGTATATCCTTGAATTCAGTTTTACTGAAGAATTTGCTGTGAAGGCTTTTGATTTTTCAAGTTTTCCTACTATCTTTGATGAATTTCTTATTCCTTATCTTATCGGCTCTAAGATCGCTCCACTTTCAACCTCCTTAATCATAGGCCTTGGGTTGGTGCTTCTCAGTCTAGACACACTTCTCAACCCTGATTAGGCCTCTACCACCGTCTGATCTCTTAATATACAATTGGTCCTCATCTCAGGAAAACACGAAAGCTACTGCACAAGGTCAGCAGCTTTCGGGGTTTCCTGCCCAGCTCTTGGAGCTTATTTATCTTCCATTCTACTATTCCTCTCTTCTTGTTATTATAGAGACTGCTCTAGAATTAACAGCGTTGATGATATTCTTGCCATTCGTTTAGATTTTAGACCCTGCTTTAGTCTTATGTGTTCCAACTTTATGGTTTCTTTCATCTTATTGCTTTTCGCAGTTTCAGCTTCCAGAATACCTAGGTAGCCGTTTTCCATGTTGATTGCCTTTATATTTTCTCCAGTTGTAGATTCTTATACCATCACTATGAGAAGTTTCCCTTTCTTCATAACCAGAATCCCACATTTACTAATCAGTATTATTATCAGTATTATTATCATTATTATTATATTTACTATCATTATCTACATTATCATTATCTTTGTCATCATTATCATTATCTTTGTCATCATTATCATTATCATTATTATCATTATAATTATTGGTTTTATTATTATTATTATTATTATTATTATCATTATTATTATTATTATCGTCATTATCAAATTTAACATTGATATTATTTTATTTTTATTCTTGACATCACCATTATTATTACTATTCTTATTCTTCTTATAACTATCGTTATTATCATTATCACCATTACTATTATTATTATCATCATTATCAATATCACTATAAGATTAGATAGATCGACGGACTTTACCATTACATCTACATAATGATTCCTGGTATTAAAGTCTATAAGATATCATTATCTGTGTATCATAATATATACATACACAGACACACAGACGCACATACACAAACCTATACACATGCAGTCATCCAGACACGGAAACGCATTCACTGATGCATACACATCGCACCTATCTATTTCTTTTTTGCAACTCTGACTTCTTTTTGTCCTTAAATATATTTTTTATTGTTTCACTTGTCATCCAAATTTATTCAGTCTACTTTGTTTTTGTTTGTTCCTGTTTATAGCATCCACGCTTCTTCTTCACGTAGGATCTTTGTTTATTTCATTCTACTCAACGTCATTATTGACATCATAAACAAAACTGGTAGCAGATACAATGATAAAAGAGGATTTACATGTTTGGTCTTTCGATCACAGACATTTTATGTTGTTTCCATGTTATTAATGTCGAGGATACCTTCTAATCGATATTTTAGTATAAACTTGATCGTTTGTTCAGGTGAGACTTTTATTTTTTTTAATCGAAATTAAACGCTTGGATCTCTAGCGCTGTAAATGCCTTTGTGAGCTTAAAACTAATACAGAGCAGAAACACTGAAACCTCTCTGGCTTAACCCTTTCATTTTATGGTTATGTATATGAACTTTCATGCTCTGTTATCACAATGTTTAACCGTTTCTCCCATCTGTTCGTCTTTCTCCTATCTATGTCCTGTCCTTTCAAGAGCGCGGAAGACATATATTCACTCTCACTATTTCGCTCAATTTTCTCATCACGTAAACCAATAAACTCTTTCATTATTCACGTTACTCTTCGGGTGAGATCGCCATTTTACACCACAGCTGTAAATCTCGGACTCAGCTGATAGTTGGGGTGAATTACAGACGATGAACTGAAGCTGCAGATGGATAGAGGTGAGGGATGTCTGGTGAGTAAGCGCTTTCGGTGAATACTGGGGCATTGGCGTTATATATCATCGAATATCGCCCGATATACTCGTGAAATTTCCGTCGTAAGTAAGACTACATGATGACGATCAGATGGGGAATATCGTTTGTCCGTTCTCTCTCTCTCTCTCTCTCTCTCTCTCTCTCTCTCTCTCTCTCTCTCTCTCTCTCTCTCTCCCTCTCTGTTGCAAGTAAAATGCAAAATAAACCTCACAGATTGGACTGGGACTGGGACTGGACTCTCTCTCTCTCTCCCTCCCCCCCCCCTCTCTCTCTCTCCTTCTCTCTTCCCCTCTCTCACTCTCTCTGTCTCTCTCTCCCTGTCTCTCTCATTCTTATCGTCGTACACACTCGGCCTGTTAGTTTATTTAGGGTGTATTGCATTTATCAAGGAATTTCTGGGAGTGGGCAAGGCATCCACAACCAGCACGCATACGCTATTCATCTGAGCATCAACGTGGATTCATCCGGATTCATAACATAGACGAACGCCCCCCCCACCCTTTCCCCTTCGCCTTCCCCCTGGCCCCTCGTCTTTGTCGAAGGTGGGCGGTGCTTAAGCTATACATCTACTTTGCACAATGATTTGATCCCACTTGAAACGCTTGGCTAATATGCTCTGAAATTAAATCTACACCACAAATATTTACGCGAAACTGGTGTGTAACATGATGGTGTATGATGCTGGTAATATCGGAAGCACAAAAACGAGAAAGGGAAAAGAGAGCAAAAGAAGCAGAGAGGAAGGAATAGCGAAACAGAAAGAGAGGAAAGGGATAGCGAAACAGAAAGAGAGGAAGGAATAGCGAAGCAGAAAGAAAGAAAGGAAGAGGCAATGATAAAGTGGCGAGGAAGGAGAGTGTTAACAAAGAGAGAGATAGGAAATCAGCAGAAGTTCGAGCGCAAAGCGAGGAGGCTGAAGTTGGCACCGTGTTGATAGTGACAACAGAGGAACTGCGCCGCCACGGAGACTGTGAAAATCAGGTAACAACACGGCAATTTCGAGATGACATAAATAGATCAAAGTTAATGCAATTTGTCAATAGTGTTAGAGGGACAGGATGGAGACAGTATCTTGGCGAAACGGCGGTGAGGATATGAAGATGTTAAGGATAAAGATAAAGACAAGGATGATAACAAGAGAAACCTTGGTGATCCAAATAAAGAAAGGATTATGATGGAACCAAATTCAATGATTTTAGGAGAACGTAAATCGCATGAAATACCACGTCATAGCGTGGGATGAGTCTTAATGTTATTGTTATTTGTTCTTCGATATATCCTCAGCATATTACAGATGACTTCGTGTTTCTCTTTTGCTAGCGCGAGCTGGGCAGAGAAACGAACACAAATAAATA
>NC_051396.1:14464960-14469960 GCF_015228065.2 Penaeus monodon | reverse complement strand
GAAGAATGGCAATTTTACACCCGGATGAGCAGAACGTGACCAGTTTAGCTAGTTTAACGCCATCTGAACTATTTATCGTATTAGTAAAACGCACCATTAAATATTAAAATTATGAAGAATATTATCACACACACACACACACACACACACACATATATATATATATATATAATACATATGTATATATATACATATATACATATATATATATATACATACATATATATATATATATATATATATATATATACTGCAAATATATTATATATATAATTAAATATTATATATATGCATATATATTAAATAGTGATACAATTATTGAATATTTGTTTTTCATCTTCCTTTAGGTTCTGTACAGTATATACAATGAAAAGGATTCTGCCTGTTTATCCCTGTTTATATATATATATATATATATATATATATATATATATATATATATATATATATGTATATATATATATGTTTTCCGTTAGTTTGTGACCCTTACCATTGTTCTCGGACTTCCGGTTTCCGGTTTTGTTTCTTTATAATACATGTAAATGCATGCACTGTGGCCACTGACTAAACTTAGCCCTTCTGATGTACAAATCGAATCAAGGCTGCCGACTGGAGCACCTTGGCTGGAGGAAAGGATCTGAGAAAGGATGGTTTTTCTGGAAAAAGCCAGGAAAGTGTGTTTTCAAAACTTTTGATGCAGAGGTGAATAGAAAACTTGATAATTTAGAAAAGCATGAGCCCAATCGAAGGAGACAGGTGGAAGAAAGTCAAGCAACTTGCTAATGGATGGATGAACTATAGCATTCAGTGTAAGCCCTCTACAGTCAGAAAAAAAAGTTAAATGAGTTTGCAGGCCAACTAACGAACACTAATTGTCACCATGAGGAAGAAACTACTGGCCTGGGCAAAGGCTCACAAGGATTGGAAATTAAAGGACTAGGAAAAAGTAAATCTCACTTAAACCTTCCTTTTGACTGTGAGTCAAACATAATTTAGTGAAATATGTACGCATATATGAAAAAAATACATGATAGCTACACAATATTACAACTAATATGATGCTCATGACTGGTTCAAAAACGACGTTAGAATGTTGGAGATGGAGTTCAAGTGGTTTTCGGAATCTCGGAACTTTTATTGTTATTTTTATTTGTAAGGCTCTTTCTCTGACTAGTCTACGACAAAAATACTGATGAAAAGACGAACATTTGTTAGAAGAACCAGCTTAGAGAAGGGCCACCCTGACTGCCAGAGAGCACAAGTAAAATTCCTTACCAAGGAGATGGTCTGTGATCTCTGCCATGGGTACTGGAATATTAGGGATTGTAAAAGGTAATCTAAATCAAGTTGGATATCGTAACATCATTGATAGATGCCTCCTGTCCCAATTTCATGAGTGGTTCCCAGATAATAACTGCATGTCCATGCATGATGAAACTCCCTGCCACACAGCCAAAAGTATTGAAACCCATTTAGATAATCATGGTATTAGAGTGCGTAATTGGTCTGGAAACAGTCCAGATTTAAATCATATAGAATGTTTGAAGAAAAGCGTGAAAGACGAGATAAGCCAAGTAGAATGTACTAATAGTTAATTGAACGATTGATAAAGGTATGACGTAAAAAAAAACATATATAATGTATATATATATATATATATATATATATATATATATATATATATATATATATATATATATATACACACACACACACACACACACATACACACACACACACACACACACACACACACACACACACACACACATATATATATATATATATACATATATATATATATATATATATATATATATATGTATATATATATATATATATATATATATATATATATATATATATATATATGTGTGTGTGTGTGTGTGTGTGTGTGTGTGTGTGTGTGTGTGTGTGTGTGTGTGTGTGTGTGTATATATATATATATATATATATATATATATATATATATATATATATATATATATATATATATATAATACACACACACACACACACATATATATATATATATACATATATGTATATATATATATATATATATATATATATATATATATATATATATATATATATATATATATATGTATATATATATATGCTAAGATAAAATTGGATTCTCGTCTCTCTCTGCTTCTCCTTCCCTTCCTCTCGCCTCTGTTTCTGCCTTCGCTCTTCGTCATTCGTCTTCCGCGCATGCCTTAAGATGACACCGAGGTAATTTCGTCCTAATTACAAGAGATCTTCCAAGTCTTCTATATCTGCGCCTTCTTATCTCCCTCCCCCCTCTCTCCCCTCTCCACCCCCTCTTTCCCCTTCCTCTTCTCCCCTCTTCTCTTCCTCATTTTACGCTGCTTTCAGCTTCATCCGGGAAATGCTGCATATATTCATCTGATTTTTATTCCCATTATCATATCACTTTGCAAGACCAGGGAGATTAATGAGAGGGAAAGAATGTGAAGATTTCCCGCTGAAATTGCCATGCTGATGTTCTCTGGGAGTATCATGTACATGAGTAGACTTCATATATCAAAAGAAATGGCAAATATGAAGGTTGGAATCTCGGTGCAGTGCCAGATGTTCGTTCTATACACTCTCTAACGTTCCTTTTTTTCCCTGCTTCTATCATCGGGAATGAAGACGGTGTTTTCTGTGTCCGCACATTTTTCTCCTTGTTTATCATTATCTTCCCTTCCGTCCCTTTCTTATATTCGTTACCTCGGATTCCTGTTTGCCTCTCATTTCCTCACTCCTGTTATGATTATTTGCCAATATCATTCTCGGTCTCTCTCTCTTTCCCTCTTCATCCCTCTCTCCCTAACCCTCAAGTTTCTTCCTCTCTCTCTTCCTATCTTCCTAAGCGTCCTTCCCACCCTCCTTTGAATTATCTTCCCCTCTCTCATCCCCTTCACCATTTTACTTTCCTTCATCACCCCTCCTCCACCCCCGCCAAAAAAGGGGACAAGCTAACCAACCAAAATTGGTAAGCCACAACCTCCCTTCCTCGCGAGAACACCCGACACCCAACCAGAATTTGTCAGAGAGAAGAGCGAGTCCCAAGTCCCAGCACACTGCAGTCACTGCCTCTAATTACCGGTAACGAGTTTACACTTTCTTCCTCCCATCTTTCCTTCCTTCTAAGTGTCTCATGACTCAGCGAAGATGCTAGTCTCAAGAATTCCTCTTCTTTTCCGTGTGACTCGTTCAACTAGAATGGGCGGGTCGGATAACAAGTACTTGGGAATGAAAGGATGGAACGGTTACTTATCTGCCTAAAGAAGGTGGGAGGTGGGTTAGAAGGGGATTGATACGTAGGATGGATGTGTCGCGGTCAGGTCAGCGGCAGTAACGGAAATTGAATAGCCTCTCCTCTTCAGATACTCGCGTATATTGCCTCTTGATAATTACAGTATCAGCACAATTGTCGGAACGTTGTGGATCAAGCCTAAGTACATGGCTAGTGGATAGAAGGGCATCTAATAACAGAGGTATTAGAAAAAAACTACAAATATATATCAATAAGCAAATGAAAAAGAAGTTTTGAAGTGTTTGCCGTGTGTATGCATGTGTGCTTGTGTGTTTGTCTGTATGTGCGTGCATGTATATATTTATGGAAACCATTTTAACTTACGTCATCATCACTATTAATTTCAAATCACTCAATTATCATAAGTGTATACCACGTTTAGGTCGTTACCATCATGTATATCTCTCCTTCTAATTTCATATGCATTATTTAGCAATATTTTCAGTCACGGAGAATCAACTACAGGAAATAAGAAGGTAATATGAAAAACAAAATAAAATAAAAACATTGTATTCTAATATTTTCATGAGAGAGCATACATAAACACGAACGCAATTCGCTTTACCAAATCATATCAGTTCACAAATAGCTTTGCCCGCTTACGTAGGGTGGCCGTTGCAAAAGCACAACCGATAGGATAAACATAGAATGCAAAAGGCGACAGCGTTGCGTCCTGGCGAGCCACACCATACCTTCACTGAGGTGTGTCTCGTGTCTGACTGGCTGGTGCGATACCCATTTCCCTGAGCTTTAACCTAATGCCGCCGGGAAAACGTTGCATTCACTGTGGTACTGTTTTGTGAAATGTTTCCTCACAGTGCTCAACCACGAAGTAGTTCATCGGGTTCATTAACGCAATTTTCATCAGATTCAGGGTAATAATAATAATAAAAAAATGATACTGATATTTAGGGGACACTTCTGATTCAGTGAAACTTTTCCCATTTTCGTGTTATCACTTATAAAATAGGGAAAAAAGAGAAATCTGAACCAAGTTCTGAACCTTAAAATATAAATAAAGTAATAATAAAAAAAAACTTTTGCTGTAAATTCATAAAGACTAAAACTATCTTAAAAGGCGAGTAGTGTTTTTGTCATTAAGGTTTCGAACTAATGTTGCGAGGAAGATTCGAAACGGCCGGTTCGGACATTTCTTGCTTAGGTACCTACCGTCTCTTGGTAATTTCAAATTAGTAGACTGTTATTCTCAACTGCCCTATCCCACAAGGACGTTGGCGATCATATTTGCCATCTTTCGTTATCATGCTGCCAAGATAGTTGAATTTCTGTACTTGTTTTATCAAGATGTCACCAATCCGTATCTTACACTGTTTAGCAACTTTTTGTTTGCTGATTACCAAGTAGACTATTAAGATATGGAAATAGAATGCCTTTATATAAGGGATGCAGAGAGAGAGAGAGAGAGAGAGAGAGAGAGAGAGAGAGAGAGAGAGAGAGAGAGAGAGAGAGAGAGAGAGAGAGAGAGAGAGAGAGAGAACGTTATTCAGACTTTGATTGCCTACGAATGATTTCGAAATGAGGATGAATTCACAATCCGTATTATCTATTGTTCACGAGTTTTCGCAATGTGTAATTACTGCTGATGTTAATATCCCAATTAATCATTCATTTCACATTACTTATTCTGAAATCATTGTATATCATATGTATG
>NC_051396.1:14439960-14452460 GCF_015228065.2 Penaeus monodon | reverse complement strand
AAGGAAAAGGAGGGAAAATGATAAGAGGGTGAAAATAAAAATATCGGAAAAAGAAAATAGGATAGAATACAGTACAGAGGGAGATGATAGATGGAGATAAACGGAGTGAGGGTGATAGGGAGAGGGAATAAGAGAGAGATAGATAGATAGACATAGATAGATAGATAGATAGATAGATAGATAGATAGATAGAGAGAGAGAGAGAGAGAGACGAGGAGAAAGCGAAACAGTAATAAGAGAAAGCGAGAGGGAAAAAAGGTGAGACAGAGATAAAAAGAAAAGCAAAAGCAACAATAAAAACAGGTAGCAAGGAAAAAAAAGAAAAGCAGGAAGAAGAAAAAGAAGAAGAAGAAGAAGAAAAGAAGAAAAAGAAGAAGAAAAAGCAAAAACAAGAAGAAGAAACAAGAATGAGAAGAAAAAGAAAAAGAAGAAGCAAAAACAAGAATAAGAATAAGAATAAGAATAAGAATAAGAAAAAAAAGAAAAGAAAAAGAAGCAAGAAACAAGGAGAAGAAGAAGACGAAGAGGAGGTAGACGAAGGATCGCCCTCAGAACTTCTCCCTCAAAGGCCGGCGTTGACACCTTAGCGAAATACGGGCCACAACAGCGTTAAATCTTCAGGGAGGCTCGTGGGTCGGCACTTCCTCCTTCTCTCGTTTCTCTCTCTTTCTTGTTTTCTCCTTCTCATGTTTCGTTTCTTCTGGTTTTTATTGTGTGTTTTTTTTCGACATTTTTTTTTTATTGATATGTTCACTGTCTTCTCGATCATTACGATGGTGATAATGATAATGTCAGTGATGATGATGAGGATAATGATAATAACAATGATAACAATAACAATGATAACCATAGTAATATTAACAACAATGATAATGCTGACGATGATAATGACGATAATGATGGTGATAATGATGAAGATGATCATAATGATGATGGTGATAATGATAATAAGAACAATATCAATAACATCAACAACAACAATAATAATAAGGGTATAAATGCTAATGACATAATTTGTTAATGAAAGTAATAAGAATAATGACAACATATCATGATGATTTTTGTTACTATTATTGTTGTCATCACAATTATCATTATTACCATCATCATCACCATTATCATCATCATTATCATAGCTTAACCACTTATCCTTCTTCTACGTTTTTTCCTTCTTCATCTTCCCCTATATTTCCCATCTTTATCACACTTTTAGCCTAAAATCTCTGGCATCTCAGCGAATCAGGCTGCTGGAGGCTGAGGTGGGGGTCAGGGGGAGAGGGGGGGGCGAAAGATGAGGAAAGTAGGGGGGGGGAGTGAAGGTGGGGCGAGGGAATGAATGAATGAATGAAATGAAATGAATGAATGAAATGAAATGAAATGAATGAAATGAATGAATGGGAAAAATGGGGAAATGAAAAGAAAATAAAAATTTGGGGGGGGGGAGAAAAAAGGGGTTTTTGGGGGGGGAGGGGGGAAAAAAATAAAGGGTAGGGAGATTTTGGGATGGGGGAAATGGGGAGGGGGGAAGAAAGAAAAGAGAAAAAAAAGGGGGAAGAAAGAGAAGAAGAAGAAGAAAGGAAGAAAAAAGAGAAGAAGACGAGGAAAAGGGGGAAGAAAGAAGAAGAAGGAGAAGGAAAAAAGGAAGAAGGAGAGAAGAGAAGAGAGAGAGAGAGAAGAAGAAGTGAAGAAGGGGGGGAAGAAGGGGGAAGAGAAGAAGGAAGAAGAAGAAAGAAGAAAAGAAAGAAGAAGAAGAAAAAAGGGGAAAAAAGAAAGGGGAAGAAGGGGAAGAAAGAAAAAGAAGAAAGAAATGAAGAAGAAAGAAAGGAAGAATGAATGATAGAAAGAAGAAGAACCGAAAAGAAGAAGAAGAAATGAAGAAGAAGAAGAAAGAAAGAAAAAGAAAGAAAGAAGAAGAAGAAAGAAAGAAGAAGGAAAAAAACAAGAATAAAGAAGAGAGAGAGAGAATGAAGAGAATGGGGGGAGGGGGGGGGAAAGGGGGGAGAAGAATGAAGGGGGGATGGGGGGAGGGAAGAATGAATAATGAAAAAGAAAAAGAAGAAATGAGAAAAAGGGGGGGGGGGGGGGGGGGGGGGGGGGGGGGGGGGGGGGGGGGGGGGGGGGGGGGGGGGGGGGGGGGGGGGGGGGGGGGGGGGGGGGGGGGGGGGGGGGGGGGGGGGGGGGGGGGGGGGGGGGGGGGGGGGGGGGGGGGGGGGGGGGGGGGGGGGGGGGGGGGGGGGGGGGGGGGGGGGGGGGGGGGGGGGGGGGGGGGGGGGGGGGGGGGGGGGGGGAAAAAAAAAAAAAAAAAAAAAAAAAAAAAAAAAAAAAAAAAAAAAAAAAAAAAAAAAAAAAAAAAAAAAAAAAAAAAAAAAAAAAAAAAAAAAAAAAAAAAAAAAAAAAAAAAAAAAAAAAAAAAAAAAAAAAAAAAAAAAAAAAAAAAAAAAAAAAAAAAAAAAAAAAAAAAAAAAAAAAAAAAAAAAAAAAATAGGAGAGGAGGAGAGAGAGAGAGAGAGAGAGAAGAAAGAGAGGAGGAGAGAGGAGAGGGGAGAGAGAGGAGAGAGAGAGAGAGGAGAGAGAGAGAGACGAGAGAGAGAGAGAGAGAGGAGAGAGAGGAGAGAGAGAGAGAGAGAGGAGGGGAGAGCGAGAGAAAAAGGAGAGGGGAGGAGAGAGAGAGCGAGAGAGGAGAGAGAGAGGAGAGGGGGGAGAAGAGAGAGAGAGGAGATAGAGAGAGAAGGAGATAGAGAGAGAAGGAGAGAGAGGGAGGAGATGAGAGAGAGAGAGAGACGAGAGGAGAGAGAGAGAGCGAGGAGAGAGAGACGGGAAGGAGAGAGAGGAGAGAGAGTGGAGACAGGAGAGAGGAGATAGAGAGGAGAGAGAGAAGATAGATGAGAGAGGAGAGAGAGAGCAGAGAGAGAGAGGAGAGAGTGAGAGAAGGAGAGAGAATAGGAGAGGAGAGGAGAGAGAGAGAGGGAAGAGAGAAGAGGAAGAGAGAGGACGAGAGAGAGAGAGAGAGAAGCGAGACAGAGAAAAGGAGAGAGAGAGAGAGAGAGAGGAGAGAGAGAGAGAGAGGAGAGAGAGAAGAGAGAGACGAGAGAGGGGGAGAGAGGGCGAGGAGAGAGGAAGAGAGAGAGAGAGCGAAAATGAAAAGAGAGAGAAAGAGAGGGGAGGGGAGAGGGAGGCGAGAGAGAGAGAGCGAAGAGAGAGCGGAGGCGAGAGAGAGAGGAGAGAGAGGGGGCGAGAGAGAGAGAGAGAGAGAGTGAGAGAGAGAGGGGAGAGAGAGAGGAGAGAGAGGGAGAGCAGAGAGAGAGGGGAGAGGGGAGGGGAGAGAGCGTGGCGAGAGAGAGAGCGAGCGAGAGAGCGAGGAGGGGAGAGAGAGAGAGAGCGAGACGGAGAGAGGGAGAGAGGAGGAGAGAGCGGAGAGAGAGAGAGAGAGAGAGGGGAGAGGCGAGAGAGAGAGCGAGAGAGAGAGGAGCGAGAGGAGAGAGAGGAGAGAGGGAAGAGAGCGAGAGCGAGGAGAGCGAGAGGGGAGAGGGAGAGAAAAGCGAGAGAGAAGAGACGAGAGGGGAGAGAGACGGGGAGAGAGAGAGAGGAGACGAGAGGAGGAGAAGAGCGAGAGGGGAAAAGGAGAAAAGAGAGGAAGGAGAGAGGAGAGAGAGAGAGAGAGAGAGGATAGAGACGGGGGGAGAGAGCGAGAGAGGGAGAGCGAGAGAGAGACGAGAGAGAGAGCGGAGAGAAAAGGAGAGAGAGGGGGAGAGGCAGCGGGGAGAGGGGGAGGGAGAGAGAGGGGAGGGGGAGAGAGCGAGAGGAAAAGGAGAGAGAGAGCGATGAGGGAAAGAGGAGAGGGGCGAGAGAGAGAGCGAGGAGAGAGAGACCCGAGAGAGGAGAGGAGAGGAGAGAGAGAGAGAGCAAAGAGGAGAGGAGAGAGAGAGCGAGAGAGGAGAGAGAGACGAGAGAGAGAGAGAGGGGAGAGAGAGAGAGCGAGAGAGGAGAGCGAGAGAGAGAGAGCGAGAGAGAGCGAGAGAGAGAACGAGAGAGAGCGAGAGAGAGAGCGAGAGAGCGTGGCGAGAAGGGGCTCTAATTCAAAAATCTGTCAGGACTGGACGGCGTTCCATTAACTCTTGGTCGGCATAAATCTGTCCCTTTCTTCCGCCTTCCTTCTCCCTGTCTCTCACGCCTCTGCCCCCTCCCCCTCCTCCTCCCCCTCCCCCTCCTTTTTTTCCCTCGCCATTTCCTCGTTTTCCTCTTCCCTTTCCTTCTCCTGTACATTGTTTTTTACCGTTTTCGTTTCCTTCCTTTCTCTCTTCCTCTCTCTCTCTCTTCTTCCTCTCTCTCTTTTCCTTTTTCCTTTTATTTATTTTTTTTCTTTGTCTCATTCTTATTTTCTTTTCTCTTGTTTTTTCTTCTTCTTATCCACCTACATTTTTTTCTCACGTAAGTGTCTTCCACTTTCCACCTCCTTGCTTTTCTCTCACTTCTCTCATTTTTGTGTGTTTCTTTCTTGCGATATATGAAACAACGACAACGAAAATAACAAAATACACATACATTAACAATATATACACGTTACAAAAAACGACAACATACACATGCATTAACAACAACATACATCTACATTAACAACAACAATTTACATATACATTAACAACATCATACACATGCGTTAACAACAACAACATACATTAGCAACTACAACTTTCACATACATTAACAGTATACACACGCTACAATAACACCAACAAACACACACATTAACACAACAACACATACTACAATAACAACAAACACACAAACTACACTATACAATAAAATCACTCAACCACACGCACACGATCAACAACTGCAATCATAGCACCAGTAACATAAACAAACCTCCGATATCAGTATTAATCCCTTATCTCTCTATTACAACTAACCTGACCCGAGACCCGATAATACAGTTATTAGATTGAACATTCTTTGTCATGGCAGTCACTCTCTTACCCGATTAGAATATAGATAGCAGCAGCAACATCAGTGATCATTATAAAGTAATGATAAGAGTAGTAATAGTCATTGTCGAAATGGTATTGATAATGATCATATTGATAATATCGTAAGTTCTCGTAATAATTTTGATAAAGATAATGATACTACTATTACTACTATTAACAGTAATTATAGTAATAACAACAATAATAGTAATAATGTTACTAACCATAATAACATGACAACATAACAACAGCAACAGCAATAATAATAATAGTAATAATAATAATAATAATAATAATAATAATAAAAATAAAAAAAATATAAATAATAATAATATAATAATATGAAAAAATAATGATAATAAAATGTAATAATAAAAGAAAAATATAATTAACATATAAAGTAATAAAATAATAAGGATAACAAAAAAAATAATATATTATATATTTTTCATTAATTAAAAAGAATAATAATAAAAACTGTAATGATAATATTAAATTTAATAATAAACAAGGAAAAGAATGATAATAAAAAATGAAAAGATAGATAATTTTATAAAAAATTGATTGTAAATGAAATAATAATAATGGAAATAATAATAAAAAAATAATAATACAAAAATAATGACATCATAATGATAATATTGATAATAATTATAACAACAAAACAAAACAAGAAACAAAACACAAAAATGATGATAAAAATGATAATAATAATAATGAAATAAATAATATATAATGTAATAATAATAATAATAATAATATAATGATAATAATAATAATAATAATAATAATAATAATCATAATGATAAGAATAAAAACAACAGCAATAACGCGAAGGTAGATGTTATAAAAATAACAACAAAGTAAAAAAATAATAATTCTGGTAAAAATCATATTGACAACCATCGTGATAGCGACTATATATTATAAAATGGCAACTGTTACCGCAAAAGCCTCAGAAATAACGTCAAGCCCACCTAGTTTCTATTGCTATAAGAAATCAAATCTTTTTCATGAAGCTGTTTTAACTGATTTTATTATTTCTATCTATCTGATGATGATATCTTTTAGATAAATATTTGCTGGGAGCGAAGCACACTCATTATAGGATGAGAAGCCTATTCTGGGAATGTCGATTAAACCAACCTCTTACAGAAATGAAAATGAGAAAATCTAATCTTACCTTTATTATACACGTAATAAGACTTCATATAAAGCATCAAAATATACGAAAGGTATGAGATTTCGTAATTGAATACGGTTCGTGAAACTCAGTGCATTTTCTGTGAGTTTCTTTCGAAGAGAAAGTGGAGTAAACCCATTATTTTTGTTTAGTTATTAAATGTGTGTGGGTTGCAAGTAACAAAACCAAAAATGTCTTAAATGTTGCGTATCAAGTTGATTAAAACCGACTATATAGTATACCATGTTTTTTTTTTTTTTTTTTTTTTTTTTTTTTTGTGTGTGTGTGTGTGTGTGTGTGTGAGATGCGTTTGATAAATAAAAATTCTATGATAACTAAAAATGACATATTTTAGAAGTCTGATCAAAGTAAAGACGATAACTGTAGTGATGGTGGCGTGCAATATTAGTAACAGAATATTAACACATTATAACGATGATATTGGATACGATAATTGTATTTGTAATATTACTAGTATTATGACATCTATAATGATATCAATAATGGTTTTCTTGTTATTGCTACTAGTATGAAAGTAATGATAATTATAAACACTAATGATAATAATGAGATGATAATGATGATGTTAATAATGATGATGATAATAACAATAATGACAATAATAAATATGATAATGATAATGATAATTATGATAATAATGATGATATTGATTAGAGTAATAATGGCGATGATGTAATAATAGTAGTAGTAGTAGTAGTAATAATGTAATAATAATAATAATAATAATAATAATAATAATGATAATAATAAAAAAATATGATAACAACAATAATAACGATAATAATTACAACTGTAATGAAGATAATGATAAAGATTCCTATGATAATAATTCCTGTGATAATAATAACAACAGTAACAACAATGATAATAGTAATAGTAGTAATGATGATAGTAAGATAACAACAGCAATACTAATAACAATGATAACAGTAGTGATGATAATAATGATGATAATAATTATGATTTAGATAATTATGATAAGGGTAATGATATTAATTGATATTAATAATAGGGACACAAATGATAATAACAATAATGATGATAATAATGACGTTAATGATAATAGTAATGATAACACACACGCACGCACAACATATATATACATACATACATACATACATACATATATAATATATATATATATATATATATATAATATATATAATATATATATATATATGTACAACACACACACACAACACAACATAATATGTATATATATATACACACACACAATATATAAAATTATATATTGTTATATATATTGTATATATTGTAATATATGTAGTAGTGTTGTACATATAAATATATATATATATATATAATATATATTATATATATATATATATATTATATATATATATATATATATATATATAATATATATATATATATATATATATATATATATATATATATATATATGTTACACACACACACACACGCACACACATATATACATATATTCACACATTCACATGTCTATAAACACACACATACACAGTTTTTTGTCGTCCATGTCATTTTCAGTGCTTCCATTGCTTACACACTCATCCCCCTCACTGCGGTACTATAGCCTAGAGGTTAATTAATCTTCCTGAATTGTCTGACATCAATTTCAATCCTGTGGATAATTAATTCGATTTAATTTTCTGTAACGATGGATATCTATGTCCTAATGATCTGTTGTCGATAACATATTTTTTCGAGGGGGTGAAAATGTTAGATTTTTATTCCCGTCATAATTACTTTGTATAATCTGTGCCTATGATAATTAGTTATGCTCAATTACAATAAACAAGGAGGCCAATCAGGACGGGGTTACATGCAATAGTCATTACATAGCATAATTGCGCCATTACTCTATGATGTACAGTGCGAATACACAACTACATAGGTCCATAGGAGGGGAAGAGGGGAACGAGATAGAAAGATAAAATAGAGAAATAGGCAGAGGTTATTGAAGTCCAAGGCAAGAGAAAATTATAGAAATAGAGAAGGGGAAGATATTTAAGGTCAAGGAAAGATAGAAAGATAGAAATTAGATAAAGGCAGAGGATCTAGAAGTGCAGGGAAAGAGAGTATGATAGTAATGATAATAAAAATAATCAATAATAATAATAATAATAATAATAGTAATATTAACAGTAATAGTAAAAGAAGTAATAATAATGATGATGATAGTAATAATAGTAGTTGTGGTAATAATAATAATAATAATAATCATAATAATAATAATAATAATAATGATAATAATAAAAGTGGTAAGAGACACTACTACTAATGATAAGGATCATAAGGATAAAAGATATATTATTGATGATAATAATATTAATGATAAAAGTAATAACATCGATGATAATAATGACAATAATATCAATAATGATAATAACAATAACGAGAACAAAGACATAATTAATAATTATCACCATACAAATACTACTGTAATTGTTATTACCACAACTACTACTTATAACTATCACAATAATAGTAATAATACAAAAGATAATAAAAAAAATCAAACAATAACAACAAACAAACAAAAAGAAATCTAGTATACCCAATACCAGACAGACACAACCCCACCACGAAAAGTACTGAATCAATGTGCAATAAGCGAAGTTGCTCTCTTGCATGCAACGCCCACGCAACACAAAGGCAAGGCGGGTGTGGTCGTCCTCTTCAACATGGTCCCGTTAATCTGATTGTGTGCTTGTAACTCAGCATGATGAATGAGCTGGTTACAGGTGATTAGCGTACCTCTGCTGATTACTGGAGATTCTTTTAATATTATTTTAATATGGAAGTGGGTACGCAGTCGTTGCTTTTATCTGTTGGATCGTTATTGTTATTACTTATGATACTGGGGATAAAGCAATTGTAATTATAATGCTTACAATGATGATGAAAATATTGATAATAGTGATGATAATATAGAGTAGATCGTAATAATAGAAGATAATAAATATAGTAATAATAAGTAATAATAATAATAATAATGATGATGATGTATATAGATGATAATATAATGATAATGATAATGATAATAATATGATATAACAATAATAGATGATAATAATGATAATAATAATAATGATAATGCTAGTAATAATAATAATTATCATTATAAATAACAAGGATAAATGATAATAATAATAACAATATAACAAACAAGATGATGATGATGATAATAATAATAATATTACCAACAATAATAATAATGATGAAGATGATAATGATAACAGTAATGAGTATAACAATAATGATAATAATAATAATAATGATGATGATGATGATATAATAATAATTGTAATAATAATAATAGTAATAATGATAATAATAATGATAATAATAATAATAATAATAATAATAATAATAATAATAACAATAAATAGATAATAAAACAAGAAGAAGGAAAACAACAACAAAAATAAAAATGACAATAACAATAATAGTGATGATGATAGTAATAACAATAATATTAATGATAATGATAATGGGAATAAAAACAATGATGATAATGATAATTATGATGGAGATAATGATTATCATACCGATAACGATAATAAAAAATAATAACAATAATGATAATGATAATAAAATCACCACAACAATAATAATACTAACAGAAATAATGACATCAAAATTTAAATCAATATTAATTAAAAGTAAGGCATTGATGTCAGAAGTGGAAACAGACGCAATAATAGTAAGATACTGACAAGTGATGAATGAATGAGATCGACGTGAATGAAAGCTGGTCTGATCCTGTGGTTCCTGGAAGGGGTGTTGTAAAGAGGAAGTGAGATAAAAGAAAGTAAGAAAGAAAAAAAAAGATAGAAAGAGAGAGAGAAAGAAAGAATGAACGAAAGAAAAAAATAGTGATGATAATGATGATGATGATGATGATAATAATTATAATAATAATGATAATGATAATAATAATAATAATAATAATAATAATAATAATAATAATAATAATAATAATAACAAATAACAATAATAGTAATATTAAGAAGAATGATAAGAAGAGTGAGAAGAAGAAGAAGAAGGAGAAGAAGAAGAGGAAAAAGATTAATAAAAAAAGAAGAATGAGAAGAAGATAAAGAAAAAGAAAACAGAAGGATGAAGAAGATACTTATCACAATATAACACCATTTCCCGGCACAGCAGAAGAAAAGAAAAGAAAATGCAACAAACAGAAGTGAAAATGACCTAAAAGACGTGATGTTCTAATCTTGCTAAACTGGGAGACAATAAGTGAAGGATTCTCGGAAACGCGGGACGTTGCGAGAGAGAAAAAGGAGAATCGTGGTACTTAGAAAGATATCATAAGTATTATAAGTACCTTGGGTGATATATAAAGGGAAGAAGATTTATTAGACAATAAAGACGTGCAGGAAAATATTTTAAGCGAGGGTAAAAAATAATAATAATAATAATAATTCGTGGGAGAAAATGGTTGGAGAATTATGTATATTTCATAAGGGATCGTAAATGTACAATGTATATGAATGAAGAAGAGTGGGAATAAAGAGAGACACAAAGAAAGACAGGAAGCAAGAAAATGAAAGAGAAAGAAAAAAATATTTTTAGAAAACTCAACTGTACAAGATGAATAGATAGATAGATGAAGCTAACAAAGACACCGTTAAAGCCAGGCATAAATAAAACGAAATATAATATTAGTACCAGAGTGTGTGGAAAGAGAAGGGACAGAAAAAAGAAAAAGAAAAAGAAAAGAAAAGAAAAGAAAAGAAAAGAAAAGAAAAGAAAAGAAAAGAAAAACAAATCTGGCGTCATCACAGCAAACGGATAGTGAAAAATAATATTACATATAACTTCCTTCATAGATAGCAACATTACGAATAATAAATGCATCGAGTAGTCAGAGAAAATGAAAATAATATCTGTTATGTCTAGTTACAATAATCTTTCTAGTCTGCTTGCCCTTGATGTTGGATAAGTATGGATGAATGTACAGAATGGCAGAAATGAAAACAAGAAGAAAATAATAATGATAACAAGAACAACAACAAGAAAATTATTATAATATTGATAATAATAACAAAAATAATGATAATAATAATAATAATAATAATAATAATAATAATAATAATAATAATAATAACAATAATAATAATGAACAATGATAATAAAATTAATATCGATAATAATAACAATAATAATAATGATGATAATAGTAATGACATTGATGATAGTAATGATAATGATGGTAATGATGACAATTACAATAATAGCAATAATGATGATGATAATAATAGTAATAATGATAGATATAATAATAATAGTAATAATAATAATAATAATAATAATAGTAATTATTACAATTATTATTATAATTATAATAATGATAATAATGATAATGATGATAATAATGATAATAATAAAAGCAAGAAGAATAATCGTAAGAATAAAAGAAAATAAAAAAAATATAACAACAACAACTGTGATAATAGTAATGATGCCAGTAATAATGCAAATAAGTATAATGATGATAATAGTGATAATAATAACAGCTACAACAATAATCGTAACAACAGAAATAATAGTAATAATAATAACAATGATAATAATAGTTATGATAATAATAATGATAATATTGATGATGATGACAATGATAACAATAAAACTAATATCGATAATAGTAACAATAATAATAATGATAATAACAATAATGCAATGATGATAATAATGATGATAATGATAATGATGATGATAATGATGATATTAATGACAACAACAAAATAATCAATATGAAAATAAGGATAATAATAATAATAATAATAATAATAATAATAATGGTAATAATAATAATAATGATAATAATGATAATAATGATAATGATAATAATAATGATGATGATAATAATAATAATGATAATAATAATAACAATAAATAGATAATGATAATGATACTACGACTAATATAAATTAATGATAACAACAATAAAATTAGTAGTAATAATGATAATAGTAAGAATTGTAATACTGAAAATGATAATGATAAATCTAACAATAATATTCATAATAATAGGAAATAAGAGTAATAGTACTAGTAGTACAATATAAAAAATAATGACAGTAGTAGTAGTAGTAATAATAATAATAATAATAATAATAATAATAATAATAATAATAATAATAATAATAATAATGATATGATAATGATAATAATAATGACACTAATGAAGATAATGATAATGACAATAACAATGTAATAATATTAATGATGGTAATAATAATTATCATGATAATAGCAACAGTAACAAGAGCAATCATAATAATAACAACAATAATAATAACTTA